>NW_025901280.1:0-19226 GCF_022539505.1 Lolium rigidum
CCCAACTTGTCCTTGGCACGGCGCTCGTGCTCCTCCTCATCACGATTATGCCGACGACGTCTCCTGTCGTCCCTAGCCAGACGATCTTCTTCATCATCGCCGTTGTATCGCCGGCGTTGGTCATACTGACTCACATACTTGTTGAGGAGGTGATCAGAGAGAGGTCGTTGATACCTTATGTTTTTCACCTCTCCCTCTGTGACGTAGCGTTTGCCGTCTTGGCGGAGCCGATCGCGTGGAGCGGCTTCCTCTCGTATCTTTGCTATGAGAGCAGCTGCCCTCATCTCCGTCCTTACCGAGTGGTGTCCAGGTCCTACCATGTTGATATTGCACGAGAAATTCGGCTGGCACCCTCCATGGTAAGTATACTCCACCATGTTTACGGCGGGGAAGGGGTGTGTGTCGACCTTCATGGCGTATTGGTTGAAAATCAACCGTCCGTTTTCTATCGCCATTTGGATCTGCTGCCGCCACACCCTGCAGTCGTTGGTGGTGTGGGTGAACGTGTTATGCCACTTGCGGTATGGCTTTCCGTTCAGCTCTTGCACCGTGGGGATCTTGTGGCCTTCGGGTACCTTTATATGCTTCTCCGTGAGTAAGAGATCAAAAATCTGCTCAGTCTTGGTCACGTCGAAGTCGAACCCTTTTGGAGGGCCTTGTGGCTTCACCCATTTGCAGGTCACGGGGCCTGTCGCTCGAGTCCATTCAGCCACTTCTACCTCTCGATCTCCCGCAGCACCTTCATCCTCGTCTGCCTCAACCAGGGTCACCGCACGCTTGAATTTGTCCTGGTAAACATCTGGGTGGCGCTGCTCATATGCTGTTGCGGATGTTAAACTCACACTCATATCTGCGTGGAGCTGCTCATGCCACCGCCAACTCGACTGCTTCTTTTTCACTTACATGAGCCGAAAAGCATCGGTTCCTAATGGTCCTGAAGCGCTGGACGTATTCTGACACTGTCTCCCCGCGCTTCTGTCGTACTTGTGCTAGATCGGCAATACCAACCTCGGAAGCCTCTGAGTGATACTGCTCATGGAACTGCTCTTCCAACTGCTTCCAAGTCCGGATGGAGTTCGGTGGCAGGGATGTGTACCACCCGAAAGCCGATCCTGTGAGGGACTGTGCGAAGAACCTCACACGCAACTCGTCTGATGCTGAGATCGTGCCCAGCTGTGCCAAATATCGGCTCACATGCTCGATGGAGCTGGAACCATCCGATCCACTAAACTTTGTGAAGTCCGGGAGCCGATATTTGGGTGGTAGCGGGATCAGTTCGTAGTCGTTGGGGTACGGCTTGGTGTAGCCGAACGTCTTCCTTTTCGGCATCATGCCGAACTGATCTTTCAGGATTGCACAAATCTGATCCGCTGTGATGGCTGAAGGTGTCGAACCCTGAAGATTCGCCGGGGTGGCATACTTAACCAGCCATGCTTGCTTTTCCGGTTCTAAGCCAACTGCAGGAGCTGGGCTTTGGAGGTTTGTCGGAGTGGCGTACTTAGCTAGCCACGTTTGCTTCTCAAGATCGGCTCCCGACGTTCCTCCTGCCGTTCCAGAGGCCCCTGCTGTTGCAGCCTGGTTCGAGAGTGCCCAGGTGTTGCGATCGCGGTACGTATGCGCACGCGTATCCGTGCGGGATCTCCTTGGGTGCCTCGGGTAGGAATTGGTAGTCACTAGGATCACCACCAATCTTGTAGACGACGTATGCCGATGAGTTCGGCAGTTCCGGTGCTGCCCATGCGAACGGCTGGGGCTGGAGTGGCATCTCTCCTTTGAAAGTCCCCAGAGCTGGTCCCGACGGAGAATACCGGTGGCTCATGATTTCCTGGACCACGCGCAGAGCGACACGCTCCAAAGTGTTCACCGAGGCTCTCGAGTGGCGGTGCAGCGAATGAGCCACCATGTAGTTGATTTCCTGCCGCAGCGACCTGGTGCGTTCTTCGACGGGGCGGACAGGTCCACTCCATCGAGTGCGCCTTCGGGTGTGAAACCCTTCCACCTGACGCCATGGGAGCGGGTTCGGTGGAAAGAGCCGATGAGTTCGGCTTCGAGGGTTGCCTTGATCTCGTCATGTTTCTTCTTGAGCTCATCAGGCAGATCCTCGTACTTGACCGGAGTGCCTTCTGCCATCTCTGATGTAGATGGCGATGTTGTGGATGTCGAAGGTTGTCCCACCGGGCGTGCCAGAATGTGTTGACGTCAGAAACCCCCTGGCGGGCAGAGACGGGCAACACAGTAGAGCCGGGAACAACTAGGGCTGCGGCTGGCCCCGGTCCCTCAGAGCGACGGCCCGCAAAGCCTCCTGGTCACACGTCCGATGCTATCGCAAGGGCGTGCCACCTGACCTATACCTGGTCAGGAAGGTGTTGATGATGCCTCGCTTAGTTTCCTGCATGGCATACACGTAAACATTAAATACGAGCCTCGATCGGCTCTCAGGTTATCCCGTGAATCGGCTCAAAGAGCCGATCCACCCATGATTCGTACAAGGTGTCCGAATATATGGTGGTCCTGCTTGATCAAGATAAAGCTAATGAGATCTACGACGATTTAGGGTTTTCACCGCATAATCGGATCATCCTACTCACGATTGGGCCTCGCGCTCGCGCACGGTGACCGTAAGCCGATCCTAGACAGGGCCTAAAAACCAACACGAGGTTGATCCCCGGAACATCCTTTCTAGGGCTAGCAAACGTCACCCTACACGCCGCTGGATCCTCCAACCCTTTGTAAGGCCTAACTATTGCGGATGTTAAACTAATCCTTGATGAACAAGGAGCAACCGTAACGGATCAGATCTACTAAACTATGATCAAGCGGGGTGCCGCCCCTACACCTAAGATAGGTGTAAGGGCGGCTAGATGTGCAAGGGTTGCATAACGAAAGCATGTAATTCGAAGAACAATGCTAACCCTAACACATCTAAGATAACTACGTTGCTCGCCATCAAAAAGGCTTCAGCACGAGCAACGCATGAACAACGTGGGCAGGCTTGTGCTTCCTAGATCGCAAGATGCGATCTAGGCAGCATGGTGCTTACCGGAGAAACCCTCGAGACGAAGGAGTTGGCGATGCGCCGAGATTTGTTTGTGTTGAACGTTGGTTGTTGTTTATTCCATAAACCCTAGATACATATTTATAGTCCAAGGGACTTTCTAATTCGGGCGTGCACCTAACCGTGCACGGGTAAAACTCTAATTCCTAACCGACACGCATCCTACTATGGTACAGATACATGGGAAAACTAGCCCAAACTTTGCATGTAAGGCCGATTCACGTATTTCTTCTATACATATATCTTCAAGTCCATCTTGATCGCGGCCCACCTCTGACTCGGTCAAATTCTGGTGATAACACCTTCGCGCTGGTTTTGTGCAGGCGGAGGTTAAGCGACTGACCGCGCTCGTGGAGGAGGCAGCGCAAAAGAACCGGAAGCTCATTGCTCTCGGCAGTAAGTCATACCCGCTCGCTTTCCCCTCCCAGTCGCGGTTGCCTTGTTTGTAATTTTGGTCTCACCGCCCCCCTTTTTTTGTAGCAGAGGCGCAGGCGAAGGCGCTTGCCGAGGCTCGGGAAGGGTTCGTCAAGGAATCCTTCTACCACGAAGCCGAGTTCCGGGCGCAGCAGGCCGAAGAGGCCCGGAAAAAGGCGAAAGCGGAGGTGGCGGACCTGACGAAGGTCCTGGAGCAAAAGGGGCGGGAGCTGGAAGATGTCATCGCCGAGTACAAGTTGAAGCTGGAGGCCGCGACGGAGGCGCGGGATTCCGCACGTGGGGCCGCCGCAGCTCTGCGAGAAGAGGTCGCGGCCTTGAAGCAGCAGCATGCCAAGGAGTTGGCCGCGGAGAAGGAGGCGTCCGAGGGCATCGTCCTGGCGGTGCAAGCCGAGAAGACCAACTTCGAGGCTTTCGTCCGCGAGATGTCGCGACAGCTGCTTGGTAAGTTTCCGTTTCCCCCCTGTTGTTTTATTGTCGATTGCCATGGCGGCGAGTCCCCGAGGGTGGCGAGTCGGCTTCGGGAGCCAGTCCCCGAGCATGGCGAGTCGGCTTCGGGAGCCAGTCCCCGAGCGTGGCGAGTCGGCTTCGGGAGCCAGTCCCCGAGCATGGCGAGTCGACGTCGGGGGTCAGTCCCCGGGCGTGGCGAGTCGGCTTCGGGAGCCAGTCCCCGAGCATGGCGAGTCGGCGTCGGGGGTCAGTCCCCGAGCATGGCGAGTCGGTGTCGAGGGCGAGTTCTCACTTCTCTTCCTTTTGTTGTTGGTTGTAGGTACAAGCGACTTCACGGAGACGGCGACTCCACGGGAGTGCTTGTCGACCGCGACCGCGCGCATCATTGCCTGCGCGGGGGAGATATTGGCGGCGCTCCAGTACTTGAGTCCGAGGGAGGTGATTCCGCGGGACACGCCGTCCGTCTTCAGGGCCGTGTCCAACATCCCGGCTGTTGTCGACTGGCTTCGCCGCTCCTCCTGCCGCGTTGGCATTACCATGGCTTTGAGCATGGTGCTAGCGCACTACTCTGAGGGGTTTGACGTGGAGGAGGTCACTGCTGGCTTCCCCTCGGAAACTGGCGAATTCGATGTCGCCGAGGTGCTGCGCTTGATGGAGGCGGTGCGCCCCTTTGCCGACCGGGTGCTGGCGAACGCTGACTTGGAGACTCACATCCCCAGCCAGGCGGCGCCTAGGGACGCGGAGAAGGAGGCTAGTCCGGTGGACTACCCCGCGGAGCGCCTCTTCCATGCCGCGGCCACCGGCTCCTTGTCTACGTACCCGGTCGTCCTGTACACGCCGAAGTTTCGTCATGGCGATGGTGGCGCCGAGCCTGTGTTGGAGGAAGCTCCGGGGCCGTCCCAGTAGGTTCTTGAGCCCCTGTGTAAGAAGTAACTCGAATTCCCGCGAGCGGGTGTTAGTTGTAAATAAAGTGTTAGCTTTTGCTTAATTGTAACTCGATGGTCGCTTTTGAATTAAATGAGTGTGACGGCGATGTTTTGAAGTTGGGCCCGACTCCCCATTGCTTAAAGGCCAGTCGCCATGCGACCCCGATGAAGGCTATCGACTTGACTGTTTTCCTTGTCGAGCTGGGCGTCCCCAGTCGCAGTACGTAGTCGTTATAGTGCGAATAGCAGCCTCATGGGTGGAGTAGCGGTGAGCTTGTAGTTGCGCTGTTCGTATGTAGCGCGCCACTCGTCGTGGCTTGGTGAGCCAGTCGCTAGGCGACTCCAAAGGGGGTTCTTGCGGGCGTTTTTCCTTGGCGAGCCGCGGGTCCGTTTTGCGGGGTCCCTGGTCGAAGTACTTGGCCATTCAAGTCACCAGCCTAAGGTAGAGGAGGGCATTGGTGTGCTGTATAGCGTAGCACGAGACGGTCGCCGTGGCCCGGGGGGCTGGTCGAGCATGCGACCCTGCTGTGGGTTCCAGTCGCCGTTTTCGCCCGACGGCGTAAGGGGTGGTAGGAGACCGGGCCTGGTGTTGCGCCCGGTCGCCCCGCCGTGCCCTTGTTAGCCCGGCTACTTGGCCAATCGTGGACTTCACTCTTCCAGCAGCGGCGACCGAAGGTCTCTCAGTACCAAGTCGCTTGTCATGGCGACTAGGCTGGTATGTGCCGAGATGAGAGATGGAGACATTTAGCGGGTGATGGAGAGGCGATCGGAGTTGGAGGTCAATGCAATCGGCGACTTTTATTAACTTCTGGATTTGTGGGTTACACTTTTTCCTTAGGTGTAAAACCGT
Organism: Lolium rigidum; assembly: GCF_022539505.1. NCBI lineage: Eukaryota > Viridiplantae > Streptophyta > Magnoliopsida > Poales > Poaceae > Lolium > Lolium rigidum. The sequence continues at coordinate 5,714 of NW_025901280.1, forward strand.
CGGAGGAGGTTGACGTTCCAGGGGCGCTCCACCTCTCTGGTGAGCGGTTCGCCTTTGTCGTCCTTGCGGACGTCTGTGAGGTAGTAGGAGTCGTTGCCGAGTACGCGGCTGACGGCGAACGGTCCTTCCCAGGGCGGGGATAGCTTGTGCATGCCTTTCTTGTCTTGAATTAGCCGGAGCACGAGGTCTCCAACTTGGAAGGAGCGACTCCGAACGCGACGACTGTGGTAGCGGCGGAGATCCTGCTGATAGATGGCGGTCCTGGAGAGTGCGAGGTCCCTGGCCTCGTCAAGGAGGTCGATATCATCTTGGCGGGCTCGCTCGTTGTCTTCTTCAGCGTAGTTAACGACCCGAGGCGAGTCGTAGGTGATATCTGTGGGCATAACTGCCTCGGCGCCATATACCAAGAAAAAAGGCGTGAAGCCGGTCGATCTGTTTGGTGTTGTGCGGATTCCCCACAGCACTGAGGGGAGCTCTTCTGCCCAGCAACCGGCTGCGCGTTCCAGGGGCACGACCAGGCGCGGCTTGAGTCCGTGGAGGATGCTCTGGTTCGCTCTTTCTGCTTGGCCGTTCGACTCGGGGTGTGCGACTGACGCGAGGTCGAGTCGGATGCCTTTCTCCTTGCAGAAGTCGGCCATCTCCCCTTTGGCGAAATTGGTGCCATTGTCGGTTATGATGCTGTGAGGGTAGCCATATCGACAGATAAGCTCGCGTAGGAACTTTGTGGCTGTCTTCCCATCGCACTTCTTTATGGGTTTTGCTTCTACCCATTTGGTGAACTTGTCCACCGCGACCAGGAGGTGAGTGTACCCGCCGGGGGCCGTTTTGAACTTCCCAACCATGTCCAGGCCCCAGACGGCGAAGGGCCAGGTGAGGGGGATGGTCTTCAATGCTGACCCCGGCATGTGCGACTGGCTTGCGTACTTTTGGCACCCGGCGCACGAACGGACGAGCGCGGCTGCATCTTCGTGAGCTGTTGGCCAATAGAAGCCGTGACGGAGAGCTTTGGCGACTATGGAGCGCGCGCCTGCGTGGTGGCCGCAGTCCCCTGCGTGGATGTCGCGCAGGATGTTGCGCCCTTCTTCGGTGGCGACGCATCGCTGGAACACTCCCGAGACACTGCGTTTGTACAGTTCTTTATTGATGATGGTGAAAGACTTGCACCTGCGTAAGATGGCTCGTGCTTTGGCTTCGTCCAACGGCAGTATCTGGCGCTCGAGGTAGCTCATGTAGGGCTCGGTCCAGTCGACGCTGTCGGAAGCGAGTGCGACTAGGGTGGAGTCGGGAGCAGGCGGTTCAGCAATGTCCAGCTCGCGGGGTGCGCGCACCGAGGGGTGGCTGAGGACATCCAGGACGACGCCTGGAGGGGGTTGGAGTCGCTTGGACCCGATCCTGGCTAGCGCGTCAGCTTCCTCATTATTGCGCCTGTCGACCCATTCGACGACGTGGCCGGCGAAGCTAGCGCCGGCTTGATCGACGGCGCGCTTGTAAGCAATCATGTTGGCGTCGGAGGCGTCGCAAGTGCCGGAAGTCTGGCTGGCGACCAGGTCGGAATCGCCGAGGCAGCGCAGCCGTGTTGTGCCCATTTCTTTTGCTACTCGCATGCCGTGTAGAAGCGCTTCGTACTCAGCCATGTTGTTGGTGCAGGGCTCGAATCTGAGTTGCAGGACGTACTTCACGGTATCGCCCTTTGGCGATGTGAGGACGACTCCCGCGCCTGCCCCCTCGAGGTTCTTGGAACCGTCGAAGTGCAGCATCCAATGCTTGAGGTCCGCGGGGGAGCTCGGTTGCTGGGCCTCTTCCCAGTCGGCGAGGAAGTCGTCGAGTGCCTGAGATTTAATGGCGTGGCGCGACTCGTAGGTGATGTTGTGGACGCCGAGTTCGACTGCCCACTTGGCGATCCGGCCAGTTGCATCGCGGTTACGGATGATGTCGGCGAGTGGCGTTGAGGCGACTACCTTGATGGGGTGTTCGTGGAAGTAGGGGGCCAGTCGCCTCTGGGCCCTGAGGACTGCGTACACCAGCTTTTGGTAGTGCGGGTACCGTTGCTTGGATTCGATTAAGGCTTTGCTGATGTAGTAGACCGGGCGCTGTACCAGCTGCTCTTTTCCCTCTTCCTTTCTCTCGACGACCATGACCGCGCTTATCGCGCGGTTCGACGCGGCGACGTATAATAACATAGTCTCCTTTGGCAGCGGGGCCGCGAGGATAGGCGCGTTCCGAAGGGCATGTTGGAGTTCTTCCAGAGCCCGTTGCGCTTCCTCCGTCCACCTGAATGACTCGGACTTCTTGAGCAAGCGGTAGAGTGGCATGGCCTTGTCGCCGAGCCGGGGTATGAAGCGACTGAGGGCGGCGACCCGGCCGGCGAGTTTCTGTGCATCGACCAGGCAGGTTGGTTGCTTGGTGCGCATGACCGCCAGTGTCTTCTCCGGGTTGGGCTCGATGCCTCGTTTGGAGACGACGTAGCCGAGCAACTGTCCAGAGGGGACCCCGAAGGTGCACTTCAGAGGATTGAGCTTGATCTTGTATCGCCGCAAGTTGGCGAATGTCTCAGCAAGGTCGATGATGAGGTCGGCCTGGCGAGTCGACTTGACTACTACGTCGTCGATGTAGACGTGTACGTTGCGGCCGATTTGGCTTTCGAGACAGCTGTTCATACATCGTTGGTACGTCGCTCCTGCGTTTTTGAGGCCGAAGGTCATGGATGTGTAGCAGTAGGCACCCAAGGGCGTGATGAACGCTGTCTTCTCTTGGTCTTCCTTGGCCATCTTTATTTGGTTGTACCCAGAGTAAGCATCGAGGAAGCATAGCGACTCGGACCCGGCGACCGCGTCGATGATCTGATCGATTCGCGGCAGGACGAACGGGTCCTTGGGGCACGCGCTGTTGAGGCTAGTGTAATCGATACATATTCGCCATGTCTTGTTTTTCTTTAGCACCAGGACTGGGTTTGCCAGCCACTTGGGGTGTTTGATTTCGATGATGAAGCCGGCGGCGAGTAGTCGGTTCACTTCTTCGGCGATTGCGCGTCGCCGCTCTTCTCCTACAGGGCGCATTGCTTGCCTAACTGGGCGTGCGGAGGGATCGACGTGTAATTTGTGCTCAGCAAGTGGGCCGCGCGCTGTGCTGGCGGCGGACCGTTGTTGGTGTTGACGACGCACGATTTGCCGCGCCCGATGACGCCGCGCGACTAGCGGACGTGCGCGAATAGAGTCGCCCTTGCGAATCGGCTGCGGCGTGCTGTTGCTCCAATGCCTTGGCGACCAGGGCCTTGGCGACCAGGGCCTTGGCGTGCTGGACGAGGATCGCGCCGTCTCCCGTTTCGGGGAGCCTTGCAAGGACGGCTTGGGCGGCCGCGACGTTGTCGGCTGGAGACGAGTGCAATGGTAGGCAGTTGGCGTCAACTTCTGCCCGAGGGACTTCAGGTGGTGGCGGTGGTGGTGGTGGTGGCGGTGCTCCATGTGCCGCTCTATCGGCGGCAGCCAGACTTCCTTCCGGGATGTCGGGGTTCTGGACTCGGGCGACCCGAATTTCTCCATCTGGATCGTCGAAGTTAAGGCGCGCGCTGGGGAAGTTGTTCGCGCGGGCCCGCTCCATGCGCAGGCGATTGCGCTGCTGGCGATAGTGTGATACGGCTCTCACTTCGTCTTGCTCGAGACGAAAATTCTGCCGTTTGGCGAGCTCCTTCTTCCTCTGTTCTTCGAGGGCCGCCCGGTGCGCCTCGATCTCCGTCGCGGTGGCGGTTGCAAGGAGCGGGGTGGTGAAGGCGTCAACTGGGGGCTCCTCGGCTCCTGCCATGAAGACTGCGGTTGGGTAACGATATCGTGGGCCCTCAACGAAGTCCGAGTCGGAGTCGCTGCCGAAGAGGGAGAGGATGGAGTCGTCCTCGAAGCCCTCCTCGAAGTCGCTGGGGTGAGAGACCAAGGAGATGGAGTCTTTGAACGACGCCGTGGCGATAGAGCGGGCAGTCGGGGATCCAGCGGTGGACCCAGCGACCGATTCCGTGGCGATGAAGTCAGCCTCGATCGCTGCGATACCGGAGTCGGCAGCTGGGACGGTGTCGATGGAGTCGGCGGCTGGCGCGGTGACGACGGGGTTGGCGGTCGGCGCCACGGCTGCCGAGTCGGCGTCGTCCTCCAGGGCCGACTCGGCCTCCGCGTATACCTCGCCGGTAACTGGGCGAGTGGCTGTGAGGAGCTGCCCCGGTGCGAAGGGGTCGTGCGATCGACCAGGGCGGGGCTCGGTGGGGTTGCTGACGCCGGCGAGCCCGACGAAGAGGTTGATGGAGCCGATCGGCACCATCCATGCGTGTTTTAGAGGTGACGAGGCAGGCCGGTAAGTGCTTGGCTGGATGTGGAAGAAATTGCCGGTGGCGATCATCCTGCCGGAAGCGACCGGCCGCTGCACCGGCGAGTAGGGCCTCGCCGTAGCTCGGAGGCTTGATGTCCCATGCCCCACGGTGGGCGCCACTGTCGTGGATGTGACCACGGCGGATGCTACGGGGGTAGCACTTCGTTGATGCGAGGGCAAGGGAACATCGCCATCTATGGGTCGAGGTGCAAGGGACGCAAGGTTTTACCCAGGTTCAGCCCCTCCGGAGAGTAAAAGGCCTACGTCCTGCTAGATCTTATTGCTCAGTGGGGAATTACAATGGGGGGGCTCAGTCGGCACGGAGCCAAGAGCTTACAAAAGGGGAGATTGGATCTCAGATATCGTGTCCTCTAGGGTTTAGCCCGGGGGTTTATATATCCACCCCCGGTCTAGGGTTACAAGGAGATAACTCCGAATCATATCAGTTGCTACTAATCCGGGATGCATCACCCTTCTACAAGTAATCTTCTTAAACGGCCGTACGGATCTCCTCCTTGGGTCTTTGGCCCAATCGCCTTCAGGTCCAGTCGGTTAGGCGACTGGCGGTCCTTCCTGGGCCTTCATCCTTGTGGCGAGTGGGACTGGCGACCCACCCCCTATGGGCATATCCCCATCACCAACCACTCAGACTGAAGTCCGTGCATTTCTCGGATTAGTGGGATATTACCGCAGGTTTGTTGAAGGATTTTCCAGCATCGCAAGACCAATGCCTCAACTGTTGAAGGACAATAAGTTTGACTGGAATGACAAGTGTGAAGAAAGTTTCCAGCAACTCAAGCGCAGATTAACCACAGCCCCAATTCTGATCATGCCCGATATCACCAAGCCATTTGACGTCTATTGTGACGCATCCAAGATTGGTCTTGGATGTGTGTTGATGCAAGAAGGCAAGGTGATATCATACATGTCAAGGCACCTGAAGCAACATGACCAGAACTATCCAACCCATGATTTGGAATTAGCAGCCGTAGTCTTAGCCTTGAAAGTATGGCGTCATTACCTCATGGGTAATCGATGCGAGATCTATTCGGATCACAAGAGCTTGAAGTATATTTTCACCCAGAAGGAGCTGAATATGAGGCAGCGCAGATGGATAGAGTTAATCAAGGATTATGATATGGAAATTCACTACCACCCCGGCAAGGCCAATGTGGTAGCGGATGCCCTGAGTAGACAGCCAATTCAGTTGAACTCCATGATCGCAGTAGAACAGCCTAGTTTGTATCAAGAGTTTGAACAATTTAGACTAGAGCTAGTTAGTGAAGGATTTGTAGCAAGCATCGAGCTACAGCCTACTTTGATGAGTCAAATCAAGGAAGCCCAGAAGGGAAATGCAAGCATTGACGGAATCAAGAGTCAAATAGCTGCAGGAAAGGCACCAGGATTAACCGAAGATGAAGAAGGGGTGTTGTGGTACAACGGACGCCTATGTGTGCCGTCAGATTCAGAGTTGAAGCAAGTCATTCTGAAGGAAGCCCATGATACCCTGTATTCCATTCACCCCGGAGGAACCAAGATGTACCAAGACCCGAAGGAACAATTTTGGTGGCACGGAATGAAGCGAGAAATTGGAAGCTACATCACCAAGTGTGATATCTGTCAACGAGTCAAAGCAGAACATCAGCGACCCGCAGGACTGTTGCAGCCATTGCAGATTCCTGAATGGAAGTGGGACTCGGTAGGAATGGACTTTATCACTGGATTTCCCAAATCAAGTAGAGGAAATGATTCTATTTGGGTAATGGTCGATAGATTAACCAAGGTCGCCCATTTCATCCCCGTCAAGACCACATACCAAGGCCCAAAGCTAGTTGAGTTATATATCTCCAGAATAGTCAGTCTGCACGGAACCCCGAAGTCTATAGTGTCAGATAGAGGATCTCAATTCACCTCAAGATTCTGGCAGAAAGTGCATGAAGGACTAGGCACCCAGCTGAATTTCAGCACAGCTTATCACCCGCACACTGACGGACAGACCGAGAGAGTCAACCAGATATTGGAAGATATGTTGAGAGCCTGTGTGCTAGAGTATGGATCCAAGTGGGAAGACTGCCTGCCTTACGCAGAATTCTCATACAATAACAGTTATCAAGCCAGCTTACAAATGGCCCCCTTTGAAGCCATGTACGGAAGGAAATGCCATACCCCTCTGAACTGGTCAGAAGTCGGAGACAGTCAAGTCTTCGGCCCCGATATTCTCCGCGAAGCCGAAGAGAAGGTTCACAAGATCCGTGAATACCTCAAGACCGCCCAGTCAAGACAGAAGAGTTACGCCGACAAGAAACACCGAGAGATGACCTTCGACATCGGAGATTTCGTGTATCTTAAAGTCTCACCCCTCAAAGGAATGCAGAGATTCCAACTCAGGGGAAAACTTGCCCCCAGATATGTCGGACCCTTCAAAGTTCTGAGTCGCCGAGGAGAAGTTTCTTATCAGCTTGAACTACCGGAAGAAATGTCCGCTGTGCACAATGTGTTTCACATATCACTACTTCGGAAATGCTTAGAAGTGCCGGAGAACACAGAAGTGTTCAAGAACATCGATCACAGATCGGTGGATATCAACAAGGACTTGATGTATCGCGAAGTGCCTATTCGCATCCTGGAAGAAGCTTTCAGAACCACCCGCACCAGAAGTATCAAGTTCCTGAAGATTCAATGGAGCAATCATACCGAAGAAGAAGCCACCTGGGAGCGAGAAGAAGATATGAAGAAGGAATTTCCCGATCTCTTTGGTACCTAGTTTTCTTTAAGATCTCGGGACGAGATCTTTTGTAAGGGGAAGGGTTTGTAACATCCCAAATTTCAAATCAATGAGAATGGTGGTTTCCAAAAATCAAATTTAGCAACTAACAAAACTTTTAACTTGCATATAGTGCTATGCATAGTATGTGTGCATTGGTGTGACTTTGCCATGATGTGTGATTGCAACCCTTACCAATGTACTAAAACCCTACCCTTGATCCCTTGTGATCACAAAGAAAAGCAAAAACAAGAAGAAAAGAATAAAAGTTGGAAAATCACAAAACCCTCACATATGGTTTAGGCCATTTTTGAAATTCTTCAACATAGTCCATTTTGGCTTGCAGCATTGGTTGGAGATGGTTACTAAACACTTTTGGAATCAAAGGAACTCAAATCAAATCAAATTTGAATTCAAAATGAGCTCACATGCACTAATGGTCAAATCTGCCATTTTTTTTTAGGTAAAACAGTGGGCAAACGCCCCCTGCAATTTTTATTAAGCAAAAGTAAAAGGTTCAGGATTACATATGGAGAGAGTGAGAAACTCTCAAGAGACAAAAACACAAAAGCCTAACATTATCCTAACGAGTTGATCCATTCATTGAAAGAATTGACATGCTTCTTCTTAAGTCTATGCACTAGCAACCTCAGTTCTTGTAGGAAGATTGCTTTCCATGTATTGAATTCTGCATGTTGATCCTTGAAAATTTTGTTGTTTCTGACTATCCAAATGCCCCATGCTGACAAAATTATTACTTCCATAGCAAAAGGCAGATTCATCTTTAATCTCATATCCTCAAATGCTTCAAGAATAGATAAATCTCTATCTCTTTGTGGGCATATGAAATCCCAGCATTTCTTTGCAAAAGAGCAGGCCCAGAATAAGTGCACTAAAGTTTCCTCCTCATTACAACTTTCAATGACACACTGGTATGATTGTATTACAAAGTTCTTCCTTCTCAATAGGTTTCTTGTGTTTAGTCTGTCATGTAGAAGCAGCCAGAAGAAGAATTTGTGTTTTGCTTGGCATGAAGATTTCCATAATATGGAGAATATCTTGGGAGCTGGAGAGAATCCTATCATAGCTTTATATGCTTTTTGGGAAGAGAATTCTGCATTTCCCCAAATGTAAGACCAACTATCTGAATTTCCTTCCTGTACCATTGCAAGAGTATTCGACAGATTATTTCAAGGTTCTGAAATTCTCCAAAGGCTTGTTGTGAGAGGGGTAAGTGAAAAAGATCCTCGAGATATTCCGTGTGTATCACTCTTTCAACAGTCCAATCAGTATGTTTGGCATAAGTCACTAGATGTGGGAACTTTTGGTGCATGCAATTGTCTCCCCATAGGTCTGTCCAGAAATTAGCAGTTTTACCATTTCCAATATTACATCTAGCCATAGCCTTGTAAATGTCCAACAGTTTAGTATGTGCCCTCCACCAGAAAGATGCTCCCATGTTATTTGTGGGTAAGTTGCCACCCGAGTAATAAGACTCCCTGACCAGGTGAACCCAAGGAATGTCATGATTATTAAAAAATTTGTGTAGGTTCTTCAACATAAGGGCCTTATTCTGAACATCCAAATTCAAAACTCCCAAACCACCTTGTTCCTTAGGTCTGCAGATTTTCTTCCATGCAACAAGAGCAGAGCCATTTGCCTGAACATCATTATTTTTCTTTCTCCATAGACAGTGTCTCATATATTTAACAACTTGCTCCTTTATGGCCACTGGAACATCAAAGCAACACATGAAGAAAACTGGCATTGAAGCTAGAACAGATTTAACCAATTGCAACTTCCCTCCATAGTTTAAAAAATCAGCCATCCCTCCTAATCTTGTTTGTGTTCTTTGGACAATGGGTAAAAAGTGCTCCATGGAAGGTTTTACAATACTGAGTGGCAGTCCCAGATAGGTAAAAGGCAGAGACCCCCTCTTACATTGCATAGTTTCAGAAAAGTGAATAAGTCTTTCTTCACTTAGATTAATGGGTATCATGTTGGATTTATTATAATTCACTTTCAGACCAGTGGAGTCAGCAAAAGTTTGTAACAGAGCTTTGAGACATACCAAGTTTGCAGCATTTGCTTTCATGATTATCAGAGTATCATCTGCATATTGAACAATTGGAAAATCTGGGCAGGCATTTGATGGTATAGGTCTTTCTAAAATTCCTTGATTCATTGCTGAATTAATCACTGATTGAAGTAAATCTGCTGCAAGCACAAAAAGAAGTGGAGAAAGAGGATCTCCTTGTCTAACCCCTCTTTTGCAATAGAATCTCTTGCCCGGTGTACCATTGAGGAGGACTGCAGATGTTCCAGATGCGAGAATTAAGTTAATCCATTTAATCCATTTTTCTCCAAACCCTCTTGCTCTCAAAATTTCCAAGATTGTGCTATGTTCAATCTTATCAAAAGCTTTTTCAAAATCCAGTTTGAGAATAACTATTTCTTCTTTTGATTTATGACACCGAAAAAGGAATTCAAAGGCCCACCCCAAACAGTCCTGGATTGACCTCTGCTTTAGAAAACCATATTGGTTTTTGTGTACCAGCTGAAGAATAATTTTTTGCAATCTGTTTGCCAGAAGCTTGGTAATGATTTTGACCACGGTGTTGAGGAGAGAAATAGGCCTGAAATCACCTGGCCTCATAGGGGAGTCTATTTTTGGAATTAAAGTGATATAGGAAGAATTAATACTCTCCAAGTTGATATTTCCTTCATAAAAGCCCCTGATCAAATCTTTAACATCTCTGCCAATGATATTCCAACAATTCTTAAAAAATTCATTGTTAAAACCATCGAGTCCTGGAGATTTATCATTAGGTAATTCCTTTATTATATCATCAATTTCTTTATCTGTGAAAGGAGACTCTAGTTGTGATCTTGTTTCTTCATCCATGCCATCTCCATAAAAATCATGCAAATTAAAATGCATAGAAGGATTGTCAGACTTCCCCATTCTTTCTTTGAAGGCTTTCCAAAGGATATCTGCTTTTCCATCATGATCTGCTATTTCAGCCAAATTTTCATTCATTAACACAGAGATGAAATTATGTCTATAATTTATTGTTGCTTTATTATGAAAGAATCTTGTATTAGCATCTCCAAGCTTTACCCATTTTATTTTCCCTCTTTGTTTCCAGTAAGCCTTCTGATTCTGTAATAGGGTAATGACATGATCTTTGAGAATATCTCTTAGGTTCCACTCTTCAAGAAAAAGAGTTCTTAATTCCTCAATATTATCTAGAAAAGTGATGACAGAGTTGACTTTTCCAATGAGCATCTTTAAGCATGGCAAATTCTTTGCCCAAAGCTTTATGCTTTTCCTTAGGTTCTTCAACTTGGCAGTAACTTTTTTTGCAGGGTCAGAATGCCCAACTGGAATATTCCAGCTTGCCTCCACTATATTCTTGAAGTCACTATGCTGCAGCCAGTAATTCTCAAATCTGAACACATTTGCCTTTGGGATATTTGTACCAATGGAAACAACACAGGGGACATGATCGGAAGTTGGTTTAACTAGGGGAAAAACCATGGATGAAGGGTAATTGATGGTCCAGGAGGAAGAAGTAAAAAACCGAGTCTAATCTTTCAAGCGAGAGGAGATTGTTGCATATTGCTCCAAGTGTATTTTCTTCCTTTAAGAGGTAATTCCACCAACCCCAGGTTACTGATTGCTTCATTAAAAAGGAGCATCCCATTTATGTCTCCTCCTGTTTTGTTCCTATCTGATGGTTTCCTGATGAAATTAAAATCCCCCATAATTAACCAATCCATATCATCAGGCATGTCAACATTTGCAAACCAATCAATAAAATCAGCTTTCCTTTCTGCTTGACTTGGGCCATACACATTTGTTAAAATCCAAGTATTGTTTGAGAGGTTACTAGTGAACTGAACAGAAATGGAGAATTCATTCTGAAAGGCCAGAGTGCCATTAAACAGAGCACTACACCATATGATTATAATCCCACCAGAAGCTCCTATGGAAGGAAGAAATTCAAATTTATCGAATCTTTTTGGACAGAATTTTCTTATATAATCCATAGCAAAAGTTTCCCTTTTTGTTTCTTGAAGGCAAATGATGTCACAATTTGATTCCTCAATTTTACTAGCAAGAGCAACCCATTTCTTTTCAGAATTAATACCCCTCAAATTCCAGTTTAGAATTTTCCATATTCTGTTGTGATCCATGGGAAACTATGGAGGTTTTTGTATACATGATGGCCAAGAGTGGGGTCCCTGCAGGATATTGCACCACCAATCATGAAAATAACAGAACTCCAGAACAAGCACAAGACACAGCATATAGCAGAAGATATGGCATAAGACTGAGTGCAGCAAGATCTCCACAAAAGCAACAAGGTCAAGTACTGGTACATCACACAGTTATTACAGACATTCATAAGATAAGATCTTTCTGCCACAAAAGCATATCTGTTGTCTAACATTGGGACACTCTATTTGTGGGGCCTTTTTTTGGCCTGGGATGCCACCCCATCAGTGACATTAGCACCTCTTTCTTTGTTGCTCCCACTGGAGCTTGCTTGAGCTTTCCCCTTGGCTATTTTGGGGCCTGGAGCAGAAGAGTCTGTTGCTGGCTCCTGGAGCTTTCCTCTTAGTTTCCAGTTTATTCTTCCTTAGCAGTTTCTTTTCCAGGCCATCTTCCTGAACCTTACAGAAAGAAGAAGCCAAATTTTTCACCACTTTGGTATTAATTAAAGGAGGAGCAACATTACAGGTCAAGCAATTTTTGTCAACACAATTATCATGATTTCTGAATCCATCATTTAATAGAACCAATCTGGGGCTCCTCCTTACCTCTGTTTCAACCAGAGGGACCCCTCCATCTCTCCTCTTCCTTCTTGGAGAAATGGAACCAGCTCCAGGAATCAGCAAGTTATGCAGAGGACTCTCCTGACTCCCCGAGCTTCCATCTTCCAACAACTTGCACACAGGAGCCTGATTGGCAACACATTTATCAGGAATCACAAAAGAAATGGTGTGCTCATAATCAATAGATTCCTTGATAATATTCCATAACTGAGAAGATAAGAAACCCTTGGCCCAATCAAATTTATCAGGAGTCATGAGCATTAGAGTGACAAAATTAAACCAACTTACAGGTATTTCATAGAGAGAGGCACTTGCGAGAGGAGTTGTGCAGGTTAGGAGCAAAATAGGCCTCCCAAATTTTCATGCCTTGCTTGGAGAATCTCTTTGTGAGATCATGCTCATCTGGAATAGAGAAGAAAGATGTTTCCACTCTTCCAATGATGAGGTGAGCTTCCTGAGGTGGCACCATATTAACATCCTCTAGAAGTTGGAAGTTATTCTCATCAGGAATATTCTCTGCATTTGCTTGTTGGATCATCCCATTGTCATTGTCATCATCAGAGTCTGCTTCCTCTTCCTCTATATAAGCCAGAGCAATATTTTGAAGGCCTTCACCCATTTGATGGAAAGGAATCAACCCTATTGGAGCACCAGCATGAATCACCAACTGCTGATTTGCGGCACTAACTGAAGAATTTGAGCTGCCAGAGGAATAGGTAAGATCACTGCTTGAGTCAGCCAGTGGTGGGTTGTCAAGGTTCATCTCTTCTTCCTGAATAGCATCCAAAAGTCCTTGGAAAGCAGCATTTGGAGCAAGATCCACCTCCATATGGTTGTCATCTTCTTCCTGAGGATTATTTCCCATTGCCCAATGACCCCAACCATCATCTTCCCCTGCATCTTCCTCATTATCTTCAACTGGTGCTGGCAAGAAGGGAGCAGCAGGAGGAACCAAAGCATCTGGCAAAGGGTGTGGGTCCACTCCATCATCAGGAAGTGGGTCCTCATCTGGTGGGCCCCCTCCAAGCAAATTGTGCTGCAGCACCTCCACAGAAAAGGTCCAGGACTCTGCTTCAGGTCTATTGCCTTCAGTGAACCTGATGCTTTTTGGAATTTCAGCCGGAGTCGATCACTCTAACTTTTGCTACCACTCTTCCCTTTTTATTAGGATCCCTTTCCCATAGAAGCAGAGTACCAATATCATGAAAACAAGCATTTAAATCCTCTGTATTCATGTGATCTAAAGGTGGCCCAACAATGAGCACCCATGCATCTCTATTAAAATTTGCAGCACACCAGTTAATTCCCTCATCATGCTTACAGAAAGAAATATCAACATCACCAAAGGGGTTAGGACTGGTATGAATCAACCTGTCCCTGTCACTGACATTTGTGAACTGAACATAGGCTGCACCAAAGGGACACTTGTGATGACCCAGCGTACCACTGCATGGTGTAGTACACAAGTCGTTGACATAACACAAGTGAAACACCGTTCCACTCATATTACATCTCTCAGAGTGGTACAACAGAAACATATGCGAGTCCAAGGTATGT
>NW_025901281.1:0-11352 GCF_022539505.1 Lolium rigidum
GGGTAGATACATGATTTTTGTGGTTTGAATATGCCAGACCTTGTTTATCACCTTGAATGCTTACTATATGACATAGGAAGACGGCGTGCTTTTGTTTTTTCTTTTTTTTTGATTTTTTTTTTGAATTTTTATGCCCATTTGAATCTTGGTCAAGTCATAGGTTTGACCAAGATTTAAACATGTTTAAAACATGAAAATGAAAAAGTAAGCCTGGATCCTTCTTAGTCACTCCAAAATGTACCAATTGATAAATGAGTTAACTTGGCTTCATGGAAAAAATAATGTCATGTAAATGATTTAACTTGGCTTTCGTACCCTTGAATCCATAGGAAACTTTGTATAAATGTAGGGCTCCTTTGATTTAAAGGATAGGAAAAGCATAGGAATAGGAAAGGTATAGGATTGGAATGGCATGTCTACTTGAAACCTATAGGAAGATGAAGTTTGTTTGATTGTAGCAAAGGAATTTTTCCATGAGGTATGAGCTAATGCTTTTTTCCTATAGGAATTACACTACAAGATTCCTATAGGAATTTTTCCTATAGGATATGTTCCTATGAATCAAACAACATGTATAGGAATTTTTCCCATAGGAACCAAACCCTACACAATTCCTATGCAAATCCTTTGAATCAAAGGAGCCCGTAGTAGTATAATAATCAACCGAGTTTTTACATCAACAGGTCTGTCACTTACGTGTGGTGCCCATGCGTGAGGTCCCACACTTCAGTGAGCACAAGTCACGTGCAATAGGTACGCAAACTCCCAGCCATTTTCTTTGTCAAGAGAAGACGCATCAGGATGCGTATCGGAAGTATGTGGGTCCTTCTGGATCCTTCGGTTGTCCCTCTCACAGAAAAAAAACAAATCTCTCTCATTCTCGGCCTCGCTCGCTCGCTCGCTCGCTCCTGCTCACTGACAAACCCTGCACAAAAGTCAACATCATCACACGAAAAAGGGGAGACACCATAATTCTCTCCCTTCTTCTCTCCTTCCGAGTGATCCCTCTTCCTCCGAGTTTCACTCGACGGGCAAACACACATGTGCTGCATAGTAACAATAAAAAAGTAGAAAAATCAACCTACGAATCTATGATTAAATAGGTTAAACTAGGGTTTTGCCCACTACTACGGATCAAGTTCAAAAATATCCAACTACTAGTTCGATTTTGGGCTACTAATATAAAATTAAAATAAGTTGAACTAGTATTCCTCTAAAAAATCATTTTGGTATGCATTGTTTGATACTTTTCATAGCTATAGTGCATCACAAATTTATGATTTCATGCTTTGCTTTGCCAATTTCGATTTTTTCTAACCACCTTCTCTTTGATTTCAAATTTAGGTCAAACTATCGATGCCTACTATGTGTTCTACTTGAATTGGATGCAGCGTGCGCACATGTTTTGCCATTGTTTTGGGCTTCCACACATCTTTGGGGCATCCAAGTATTTAAGTTACCTTGTTTTTTTGAATTGTAATTCATACCCTTCCTGCCAATTTTTATGCCCATTTGAATCTTGGTCAAATCCTAAGTTTGACCAAGATTTGAACAAGTTTAAAACATGAAAATGAAAAGGTAAGCCTCGAATCCTTCTTAGTCACTCTAAAATGAGAAGCTTTTGGGAGTTTTTGAAATTTCCATGTTTGAAACCCAAAACCACTTCTCTTCATGCTTGACTTCATAAGACAAAGTTAATTTAGGGTTAGGGGGTAGGTACATGATTTGTCTAGTTTGTTGTTTAGACCTTGTTTATCAACTTGAATGCTTACTATCTCTACTACTTAAAAAGAAGGAACGTGTTCCCCCTTCTCCCCTACTTTCGTCGTACGCTTCATCGTACTCCATCGAGCGTCTCTTTTCCGCACGGGCTCAACTGGGCCGAAGCCCAGGTACCCCATCGTGATGGAACACGAACACAGCACCCGAAACCCTCGCTCCCGAGCTCGTCATCCTCCTCCCCCTGCTCCACGACCCGAGCCGCCGCACTGCACGAGCTTGCCCGCCGCCGTCGTGCTGCACGAGCTTGCCCACCGCCATCGCGCGAGTCTCCCTAGCACAGCCGCTTCAATCCTGCACGATCCGACGCGACTCACACAGCGCATCTGGATCCGCGCTCGGACACAGGGAGACCCACTGCCCTCCCCAGATCGTAAGCCAAACAGCAGCATGGAAGCGCGACTAGAGGCATGGATTTGGGCGGAGACGGAGACCTCGCCGGACGTTCGGCGGCCGTGGGGATCAACCAGCGATCTCTAGCGTCAGCGGAGACCTGCCGGGTCTTCGTACCTCCGCGATCGCTAGCGTCGGTGGAGACATCGCCCGACGTTCGGCGGCGATGGGGATCAACCGGTTGCCATGGCGGCGGTTATCGACGGCGCGGAGGCGGCGCAGCAGGTCTGGGCCTGATTTTGCAAGCCCTCCAAGATGGAGTCCTCGACACCTGCCGGGTCCTTTGGCCAGCTAGATTTTGAAGAAAGTGCATGTGCCGGCGGTGAGGACTGAGGAGCAAGAGCTTCAAGAAGAGCAGTCTCCTTCGTGCAGACTCTCCCTATCGCTTCTTATTGCGGTGGTTCGGTTCCGGATGATTGGTACGTGTGTTCTTCTGTCTGTACCATGCTTATACATCGTATTGATTTTTTTTCAGACATATATTTCTTCAGTTCATGTTTGATTCACTGACTCATCATTTGCGCATCAATGAACATTGGTTTATCGCTCTTGATAGGTACCATGTGAGTATTCAGTGCCGCAGGTAATAAGAATCGACACGTTTTGAATCTTCTACAATGTGGTTGTTTGTTTCCTTAAGCCACGGAAAGAACCATAGTTTATGATGTCAATTTGTGAAATGCAGAGGAGGGCAAAAGCCACACCTGAGCTACGGATTTAATGGCACGAGGTCAGACAGCTGCGAGCTAGCAACGGGTCCTTGACGGGAATTACTCATCCAAGATCATATCAATCAATAATGGGCCCGGTAACCAGCCTGCTTTGTACAACGCATGTTCGTTCATAGATATCCAGCTTTGTATATCACAGGATCATCCATTGTCTTTTGTGAATACAATAATCACGTGTGTTGTTGTTAAATTGCTGATTTTGAGAGCAGATTTGGTGCACCCAGTGTCGAGTGCTCCGACTTTTGTAATATTTAAAAATTATATTTATGTGTTTCAAAAAATCATAAATTTTGTTCCACAAATACATACACATGTTCTGAATACTCGTGTAAATTTTTGGTGGAAATTGTCTTGTATTTTGAGCTAGGAAAAATAACAAATTTATAGGGATGAAAACTTTAAATTTTTGTCAGAAATTTGTCTTTTTCGTATGGCTCAAAATACAACATATTTTCATCTGAAATTTACAGCATACCTTCGGAATGTTTATAAATATGTAGGCATTTAATTTCAGATTTTTTGGAATTACAGAAATATGTTTTTGAAATACTGGTATCACTGGAGCTCATGTGCCAAAGAGACTTTTCGGCTGATTTTGCGTTATTCAATTAAATGAGATTTCACTGCATGTTGTTCTCTTTTTCATGCTGATTATTTAGAAGCACATATGGTGGTATCTTCAAGACCGCTGACACTCATATTCAGAAGCTTTAAGGTAACTCTTACTTTGAAAGCTTCCAAGTACGTAGATATTTATTCCTTCATAAGTAGATATCCCAAGTATGATACATACTACTCAATTTTGATGCTCATTTGTTTCCCTAATTTTGGTTGACTCTCAACCTAACCAGCATATGCATTCATATAAAGTCACCACCAATTACATTAGATGGGATATTAATTATACTACTCTTCTCAAAACTCTGATCTTATAGAAGATTCCCAGAAAATCTACACTAAATAATTATTTAGAAACCACAAAGAGTTCTCGCGAATTCGGCGGAACAAGATTACAGCGAAGCAGTCATAACAATGAAACAGCGGTGAATACATGGTGAGACGGCGGGGTTCTGACGAGGTCGGTGGAACAGCGGCAGAGTCATGGCGAGACGGCGTTGGTCGTATTCCGCGATTTCCCTGTGATTTTGATCCATATTTGCATGTTAGTTCTATTGGAGACAGTTGAGCCCTATGGATTTGCGGCTCTTTTTTGTTGTGGTTTGTACTGAAACTGTCATGAATCTGAGTTAGGCTGGGTTGTTGTTGGCGCGTGGGCATTTTCCTTGCACATATTATTTGTTATTTCATTCTTCGGAAGGTGTTTTCCCGATGTGCAGAACCAGTGGCTTCCAAGTTAACTGATGAGATTCACAGAGACAAGCACTAAAAAGGATCATCTACCTGGACATACTTTAAATCCTGCTGCTACATAATTACAAATTGTATTGCGTGACTTGTATCCATGGAAATTTCTGGAGGGCATCTCTTACATGATACATATACTTGATGACACAATTTCTTATGGTGCAACACGCCTGATAACATGATAACAAATGAAATGGATTACGCCTTCGATAACTATCATTCTAGCTGTATGATCAAATGTATCATACTTGGTACGGCATTTTCTCGTGGAGACAGGTATCTTGAATTTACTCATCGATTACGCCTTCGATAATTATCATCCCAGCCGTATGATCAGAGGAATCATACTTGGTACGGCATTTGCTCGTGGATACATGTACCTTGAATTTACTCATTGATATGTCAGTTCTTTAATGTCTGTCAAATTTGTGAACCACACGCTGAATAATTTTTTAACCGTACTGCACTTTATTGGTGTGGTACTTTATGAAAAATTATGTTTTGATATTCTTTGAATTTGGTTACTGCAGTTCCAAGGTAGAAACAACATTTCTGGGATCTCATGATTCCAAGGTAGAGGATCTTAGAAAACCCAAATTATAGGTGATTTTTTTGCGAGTATAATGAAAACCCTGGACCATAAAGCAATGAAGAAGTGAGGGCCTTTCTGGGCCTAGAGTGCAAAAAATCATGGTATGTTTGGATATCTAGGCCTAGAGCGCAGAAAAGCATGGTATGTATTTCGTTAAATCTGCCTATCGCCTATTAGATTTCAGGCGAGAATGATGAGCTTCATAAAAACAACACTGTAAACATAAGCATTTGACTATATCCATTAATGTCCCAGATAAATTTTATGTGCTAGCAATGTGGAAGTTCACCTCATTATCCTTTTTACACCAGTAGGAGCTTATGAGAAAAATATAAGACTCTTATTTAAGTAGGCATACAAAACTACCCTCTTAATTGTATTTATATGTGCCGTTCTACAAGATTTCTGTGCTGGAACTTGGGTTTATCTTATGCAATTTGGATCTCTGCACTATAATTTGCAAGCTCTATCTATGCATGTGAAGTTTGATGTCACACCGTTGTACTTATCAGCGAGTTTGAATCTTGTCCAAGTCATATGGGGTGTGAGACTTCTGCAGCTGAATGTATACTGCTTTAAAGAAGATATGTTGTTGATGAATATCCTAAACCAATCATACTGTCCAAAGTTTTGATTCATATTTTCATCAATTGACCGAGGATAAACTTTCTGGCTATTGTTTCTAGCAAAATGCGGCTCAAGAAGTTTCGCGTCCCCTGCAACCAGGTGTGTCTCCTCCCTTCCCTGTTCTGGGCACTCCTTTGATTTAGTTCTTGTGTTATTTGTAGTTTAGTATAAGTCTTTGGCGTGGTTGCTGGCAATGTTAGCTTCTGCTTCTTCTATTCCATGTTAATAGTTTCTTTTCTAATTGCTTCAAGCCGGCATTTTCTCACAGAAGAAAAATGAGGACAAAATGAGGTTACGTTGAACTGGTCTGCACTTCTTTACCCATCTTATATAGTAAATGGTTGTGAATATAATTTTTCGGTAAGCAATGAAAGCACCACTCTACGAGACTTTCCGAGCACAATAGGAAAGATAGTTTTTCTGCACGTTGTGTGTTCTGTATGAACTAAAGATGCAGTTAGTAAATGGATAACTAATTTGGACGTTTTTCAAAATGATTTGAAAGACTGTCCCATGCCCCTTTGTTTCAATTTCTTCTCCAGCTTCGTTTTTCGATGTTTGGCCTCATCAATTTGCTGTTGTAAATGAATAATCTAGGTATCTCTATTCTGGATCAACGACTGGAACCAAGCGTGAATCTTATGGTGATGTTGCTATTGGTTTAGGATTTTTCTCTCTCTATAAGTATGCTTCGAGTTATGAAAGCCTCGTGAGGTCATCTGTGACAAGCTTATCAGCAGTGTGAATCTTGTCCAGGTCATATGGGGTGTGAGACTCCTGTGACTGAATGTATACTCGCTTTAAAGAATGGGATAGAGATAGCTCTAGATTTTGCAATAAAAGAATGATATTACAGCCACATGCTTTAGTGGTGGTGTCATATACTTGGGATATATTTTACCAGACAAACACTTTGGGTTGTGTCCCACTCCCAACTATACCAGTCTGTATTTAGACCTGGTGTGAATACTTTTGTAAAGCACAGTGCTTCATTGTTGAAACAAGTACACATTGAGACATTGAAAGAGCGCGTCGCGACCCTCCCTGGCCGGCGCAGGTGGTGGTGGTGGCGCCTGGCCGCCAAAGGCGGTGGGCTGTGTGGCATACCCCTATGAAATCCCTTCACGCAGAGGGGTGTTGTCGCGCGCGCCCGGAGACGGCGCGCTGATGGAGCGGTGGATGATGGTATGGCGGCGTGACAAGGCGATGCTAGAGGCTACGTGACGTGTTGACACTTAAGTAACTAAACTTATCTCCACTACTTACAAAAAAGCAAACTAAGCAAGCCAATTAAATCTTAATCGTCCATACGCATCCATCCCATGCTTCCGGCCTGGCTCGGTCATTTTTTCTTTTCTTTTCTTGCTTTGCTTTTTATTTTATTATACTTATCTTTCTTGCCAGTTGTGATTATATGTGTATTGAGAAATGAAATTTGCGGACCCGTGGCAACGCACGGGCATTTGTACTAGTATGACATAATAATACTATGTGCTCTGGTTTTCATTTTTTTTGATTTTTTCTGAATTTTTATGCCCATTTGATCTTGGTCAAATCCTAGGCTTATCCAATATTTAAACAAGTTTAAAACATGAAAATGAAAAGGTAAGCCTGTATCCTTCTTAATTACTCACTCCAAAATGAAGCTTTTGGGAAGGTTTTTGAAATTTCCATGTTTGAAATCCAAAACGACTTCTCTTCGTGCTTGACTTCATAATTAAGACAAAGTTTAGGGCTAGGGGTAGAAACATGATTTTTTCTGGTTTGAATATGTCTAGACCTTGTTTATCAACTTGAGTGCTTACTATATGACATAAGAAGGCTATATGCTTTGGTTTTTCATTTTTTTTGAAATTTTATGCCCATTTTTGAATCTTGATCAAATCCTAGGTACGGTTTGACCAAGATTTGAACAATTTTAAAACATGAAAATAAAAGGTAAGCCCGACCTGGATCCTTTAGTCACTCTAAAATGAAGCTTTTAGGGGGTTCTTGAAATTTCCAAGTTTGAAACCCAAAACCACTTCTCTTCATGCTTGACTACATAAGACATACAAAGTTTAGGGTTAGGGGTAGATACATGATTTTTCTTGTTTGAATATATCTAGACCTTGTTTATATCAACTTTAATGCTAACTATATGACATAAGAAAACTATGTGCTTTGGTTTTTAATTTTTCTGATTTTTTATTTTGATGCACATTTGAATCTTTGTCAAATCCTAGGTTTGACCAAGATTTAAACAAGTATACAACATGAAAATGAAAAGGGGAAGCCTGTAGATACATGATTTGTCTGGTTTGTCTGGTTTGTCTGGTTTGGATATATCTAGACCTTGTTTATCAACTTGAATGCTTACGATATGACATAAGAAGACAATGTGATTTGGTTTTTCATTTTTCTGATTTTTTTGAATATTGTGCCCACCCATTTGTATCTTCATGAAATCCTAGGTTTGACCAAGATAATTAAAACAAGTTTAAAACATGAAAATGAAAAGGGGAGCATGTATCCTTCTCGGTCACTCTAAAATGAAGTTTTTGGGAGGTTTTTGAAATTTCCATGTTTGAAACCCAAAACCACTTCTCTTCATGCTTGACTTCATAAGACAAAGTTTAGGGTTAGGGGGTATAGATACATGATTTGTATGGTTTGAATATGTCCAAACCTTGTTTATCAACTTGAATATGCTTACTATATGACATAAGAAGAATAATGTCATGTAAATGAGTTAACTTGGATTTCCTACCCTTGAATCCATAGGAAACTTTGTTCTAATGCACTATAATAATCAACCGAGTTTTTACACCAACAGGTCTGTCACTTACGTGTGGTGCCCACGCGTGAGGTCCCACACTTCGGTGAGCACAAGTCACGTGCAATAGGTACGCAAACTCCCAGCCATCTTCTTTGTCAAGAGAAGACGCATCACGGCATCAGGATGCGTATTGGAAGCCTGTGGGTCCTTCTGGATCCTTCGGTTGTCCCTCTCACAAAAAAAAACAAATCTCTCTCATTCTCGGCCTCGCTCGACTCGCTCGCTCGCTCGCACCTCCTGCTCACTGACAAACCCTGCACAAAAGTCAACATCATCACCCGAAAAAGGGAGACACCATAATGCTCTCCCTTCTTCTCTCCTTCCGAGTGATCCCTCTTCCTCCGAGTTTCACTCGACGGGCAAACACACATGTGCTGCATAGTATAATAATAAAAAGGTAGAAAAATCAACCTACGAATCTATAATTAAATAGGTTAAACTTGAATGCTTACTATATGACATAAGAAGACTATATGCTTTTGTTTTTCATTTTTCTGATTTTTTTGAATTTTATGCCCATATATTTGAATCTTGGTCAAATCCTAGGTTTGACACAGATTAAACAAGTTTAAATTATGAAAATGAAAAGGTAAGCATGGATCCTTATTAGTCACTCTAAAATAAATCTGTTGGGAGGTTCTTGAAATTTCCATGTTTGAAACCCAAAACCACTTCTCTTCATGATTGACTTCATAAGACAGAGTTTAGGGTTTTAGGGGTAGATATATACATGATTTTTCTGGTTTGAATATATATGTCTAGACCTGGTTTATCAACTTGAATGCTTACTATACATATGACATAAGAATGCTATGTGCTTTGGTTTTTCATTCTCTTTTGATTTTTTTCTAAATTTTTAGGCCCCCATTTGAATCTTGGTCAAATCTTTGGTTTGACAAGGATTTAAACAAGTTTAAAACATGAAAATGAAAAGGGAAGTCTGTATCCTTCTTAGTCACTCTAAAATGGAAGCTTTTGGGATGTTATTGAAATTTCCATGTTTGAAACCGAAAATGACTTCCCTTAATGCTAGACTTCATAAGATCGACAGGGGGTAGATACATGATTTGTCTCGTTTGGATATATCTAGACCTTGTTTATCAACTTGAATGCTTACGATATGACATAAGAAGACAATGTGATTTGGTTTTTCATTTTTCTGATTTTTTTGAATATTGTGCCCACCCATTTGTATCTTCATGAAATCCTAGGTTTGACCAAGATAATTTAAACAAGTTTAAAACATGAAAATGAAAAGGGAAGCATGTAACCTTCTCGGTCACTTTAAAATGAAGTTTTTGGGAGGTTTTTGAAATTTCCATGTTTGAAACCCAAAACCACTTCTCTTCATGCTTGACTTCATAAGACAAAGTTTAGGGTTAGGGGGTATAGATACATGATTTGTATGGTTTGAATATGATGTACTTTGGTTTTTCATTTTTCTGATTTTTTTAATTTTCTGCGCATTTGAATCATATCTTGGTCAAATCCTAGGTTTGACCAAGATTTAGACAAGTTTAACACGTGAAAACGAATAAGTAAGCCTGGATCCTTCTTAGTCGTCACTCTAAAATGAAGCTTTTGGGAGGTTCTTGAAATTTCCATGTTTGAAACCCAAAACCACTTCTCTTCATGATTGACTGAGTTCAATTTGGGTTTTAGGGGTAGATATATACATGATTTTTCTGGTTTGAATATATATGTCTAGACCTTGTTTATCAACATGAATGCTTACTATACATATGACATAAGAATGCTATGTGCTTTGGTTTTTCATTCTTTTGATTTTTTCTGAATTTTTAGGGCCATTTGAATCTTGGTCAAATCCTTGGTTTGACCAAGATTTAAACATGTTTAAAACATGAAAATTAAAAGGGAAGTCTCTATCCTTCTTATTTACTCTAAAATGAAGCTTTTGGGATGTTCTTGAAATTTCCATGTTTGAAACCCAAAACGACTTCCCTTCATGCTAGACTTCATAAGATCGACAGGGGGTAGATACATGATTTGTCTGGTTTGGATATATCTAGACCTTGTTTAGCAACTTGAATGCTTACGATATGACATAAGAAGACAATGTGATTTGGTTTTTCATTTTTCTGATTTTTTTGAATATTGTGCCCACCCATTTGTATCTTCATGAAATCCTAGGTTTGACCAGGATTTAAACAAGTTTAAAACATGAAATGAAAAGATAAGCCTGGATCCTTCTTAGTCACTCTAAAATGAAGCTTTCGGGAGGTTCTTGAAATTTCCATGTTTGAAACCCAAAACCACTTCTCTTCATGATTGACTTCATAAGACAAAGTTTAGGGTTAGGGGGTATAGATACATGATTTGTATGGTTTGAATATATATGTCTAGACCTGGTTTATCAACTTGAATGCTTACTATACATATGACATAAGAATGCTATGTGCTTTGGTTTTTCATTCTCTTTTGATTTTTTTCTAAATTTTTAGGCCCCCATTTGAATCTTGGTCAAATCTTTGGTTTGACAAGAATTTAAACAAGTTTAAAACATGAAAATGAAAAGGGAAGTCCGTATCCTTCTTAGTCACTCTAAAATGGAAGCTTTTGGGATGTTCTTGAAATTTCCATGTTTGAAACCGAAAATGACTTCCCTTCATGCTAGACTTCATAAGATCGACAGGGGGTAGATACATGATTTGTCTCGTTTGGATATATCTAGACCTTGTTTATCAACTTGAATGCTTACGATATGACATAAGAAGACAATGTGATTTGGTTTTTCATTTTTCTGATTTTTTGAATATTGTGCCCACCCATTTGTATCTTCATGAAATCCTAGGTTTGACCAAGATAATTAAAACAAGTTTAAAACATGAAAATGAAAAGGGGAGCATGTATCCTTCTCAGTCACTCTAAAATGAAGTTTTTGGGAGGTTTTTGAAATTTCCATGTTTGAAACCCAAAACCACTTCTCTTCATGCTTGACTTCATAAGACAAAGTTTAGGGTTAGGGGGTATAGATACATGATTTGTATGGTTTGAATATGTCCAAACCTTGTTTATCAACTTGAATA
>NW_025901282.1:0-18655 GCF_022539505.1 Lolium rigidum
GTGATGCAAAGTGGCCACTATAAGATTTATTTAGTCAGATTAATTGGTCATGCATACACTAGTTGTTTTCTATCTTTTCCCTCCACATGTCAATTAGCCAAACTAGTCATAAACCCATGCACCTGCATGGGCTAGATATTTAAGATATGGTTAAATAATAAAGTTTCTTCATCATGTAATACATGTGTCGCAGAATGTATAGATATATAGTAAATTTAACTGAAGGATTATGAGATGAACTACCCCCAAAAAAATGCTTTAACTTATATAAATTTAGAAGAAATATCTGTAGTAACCCTATATATATGTCCTAAATAGTTACTTTAGCTTCAAAAAGTACTTACAGAAGTGTATATACTCATAGGCAATCAGAGCAACAGAATTATTTTATATAAAAACAACGCAATATCAATTTCTCTAAGAAAGAAGAACTTGTGTTATAGCAGAAAATCTGCAGCATTGTTTAATTACAATGGTCATACAATGACCCTTTGATTTTCTGAACTGTAATCAAATTGTTCACCATGAAAGATTGAATCGGTTGTGGTTCAAGAAATATTAGAGAACGAAATTTCCATTGATCGCTATCGGTGTACTCGCACTCACTGCTTGCCATCGAAGTTAAGATAACTTGATAAAGAATTGAAATGCTCCCAAATTTACTTTGTCAACTATGAATTTCTTCTCAGACGTGACAACTGGTTCTCACTTCATTCTATAACAACACCTCCAAGCTCTTCTCCTTCATGTGTACCACCCTGTAACATAAGAATAAATGAGTTCTGCAAACTGGCTATTGCAAATATTTTTGCATCAAAACTTATTGACTTTTCAGTGGTTTGATAACAGAGAGTTTTGATTGCTAAGGAACCACACCAACATTCCAGATTCACTTCTCCAAGATCAAGTGGAATCGTCCACAAAAAGCTACTGACAATATGATAGTCAGTTTCACTTGTTAAATAGGACACAAATGTCTGAGAAACTATTGATTTGAACATGTTTCTTATTAATTGTTATTCAACATAATAGTGTAAGAACAAATGCTAAATCAGAGGGAAATTTAAAAGGATAATAAGTACTGTATTTTTCTCTTCAATAGTTTCTCTGCTTGACTCTAAATTTATCCGCAGATCTGTAGTTTCGAGCTAGTTTTGCATCTTCGCCAATATTTGGTAAGAAAACAAACCAAAATCTAAAGAGAAGCTCACTTCTTTGGTTGAAGCAATTATGGAAGTTGTGGAATTACCATAGCAAAAGAGAAACTACAGACAACGTTTGTACCTGACTTGTTACCACCCTGTCTAATACCTGATTTCAGAACAATACAACCAAGAATTGATGTTTTTTTAAATCATAAAATCAGTAGTAATACATTACCATGCTCAAGAAACTCATCAAATCTGCACGTAAAGGAATCAAATAATCATCTATAACGTTAAAATTCCATTAATCCCCTTCCTTACCTCGTGGATGGCATACCATTTCCGTCCGCCATGAACTCGATGCATGCCAGACAAACGATGTTAATTCATCTTAGGAGACCTGCTCATTTAGCTCCACGTAGAACAGACATAAAGTCTGAATTATTTCCCACGATAGATTCATAACAGGAAAACTTGAATTTCAGGAAAATACATCTACAAACTGATGCTTAAAACTAATTTTAGAAAAACAGTAATATTGCATTGCATTGCTGTACTATTTATTTCCCGAGTGTATAAATCATTTAGCCAAGCAATCAAGCTTGCTAAATAGTTGCTAAACACTGCACATGAAGTAGTCGGTCAATCACGATCCAGTGTCCAATTACCTGCACAATAATACCAGTACCTGAAAAGTGTACATATATACTCCGAGTCTCCGACCGTATGTGATGCACAGCCATGTAAATAAGCAAAGATGTCAATTCAGCTTCCACCTACAACTCCACTAATGAGTATCACCAATCTTTCGAGAGCATAAATACGAAAATTCTTGGATTCAATCTACGAAGAACACTGTGGCTAGCCATCAAGTCTCCTCCATGCTCATCAGCGTGCTACCACACTGATGCACCATAGACCGGGTCGGCTGGACGGCCGGAGCTCCCTGAAAACCAACCACAGCTTCCTAGTGTTAGTAATCTGCATGCACAGCTACAGGTCTAATAAGATGAGTATATGTTGAACATTCTATGTGCAAAAAAAAAGTTTGGACTGATGTAGGAAAAACACTTTGTGTCTACCCATGCAGTTTCTTCCATGCTGGACAGCTCGGTGCTACCACGCTGATGCACCATACACCATGCCGGCCGGCCGGCCAGATGCGTGCCGCAAGCCCGGAGCCCCATAGAGCCATCTAGAGGTAAAAATCTGCATACGCGGCTGCAGATTATATGCAGATGCGAACCTGATTACTCCATCAAATACATAATGTTTTGTGGAACATCTCTTTATGCCGCAGCCCCGCGGTACATCATGACGCTTCTCCTTTTCTGAACCAACTCGGTACCATAGAGTTAATCAATGGGTCTAAAATTCTAATTTGCATCTGTGAGTAAGCAATTTGGGTGACAACAGACGGCAAAAAATTATTTTCCGTCCAATCAGGAATATCCGTCTGAAACAAATTAATTGAGAAAACAACAGTAGAATTACACGCTAGCATCAGTCAGACCACCCCGCACATTACTGCCATGTGCTACCAATCCTTGTGAGCACCATATCGTTTTATGCCTCCACATCCGCATCGAAGCCTTGTCACGTCGCATCAACTTGCTATTCTCAGATTTGTTCAAATCGCCTCTTGCACGAAGTAGAGCCATAAGAACACGACTCCAAGGAATCTTCAAAGAAATCAGGAAAGAGGAGGCGCCAGCGGATGGCGCTGAGGATTAACGGGGAGGCCCTAGTGGAGAGAAGCCGAGAGCAAAACGAAGAGTATTACCTGATCCGGCCATACATGATATTAGCGAGACGTATATATTTTGGACTCTATAAACCTTAATTCTCCTTTGAGTTCAGCCAAGTTGCATATATACTCGGGTTTCCGTACATGACTTGGATACTTAGATACTTGTACGTATGCGTTGGACTCGGGAGAGCTCCATCCCTTTTGTTGAGCCTTGCAATGATTTTAATCAACCGTAACTAAGTCTTGACGTGTCTACGTAACAGACTACATGACATTATGTAAATCATGACTCTCTGGGTTAATCCTAGCCACAAAATTTAGATCTAATTGCTTTAATTAATTCTAATGATGTGGATTAACATGGTGCCTCCTATGGTGCCTCCAATTAGTAAATATAAGATTTATAAGTAAAATCCTAAAATTCAAATAAATTGCTGAAAATTGGAAATAATATTACAGTTGTAGCAAATTACTAAATTGATCCAGAAAATATGTACATGGCTTCAAGAATCTTTTTGCCGAACTGAGTAGTCCGTAAATGATGTCCTTGGAGTAGTTTGTGAGTTAAAGAACGGCCCTTTCGTCAAACTGACATGGCCTTCGATTTGACAAGAGAACACTAATAGTTTGGACCTGAATTAGAGTGGTAAAGGCGTATAGCTCGATCAATGCAATGGTATGATGGCTATGCAGCTATACCTATATAGGAGTAGACTACTAGTAGACTTTGGGACACAGAGATTTGGCTTCCGCGGCCGACCCGAACAAGATTCTTTTACATTGCCGATATATCTTTTCACTGACATTGAATCGCTGAAACTTAGGGTCCGCCTGTGGAAGGACCAGCCTGTCAATGGCCCAAAGTCTTATGTGCTCCCGCCCTTTGATTTTGGATGGACGGACAAGATTGCCCAGTCCCATCCCTGTCCTCTTCGTTCCAGTTTTCATCCTCCTCCCCGGGGAACCCTCCTCGGAGAGCTCTACACCGACCCCTTCTATCCCCACCTGCTTGTCCCTTCCTTCTTCCTCCAGCGATTCATCCCTCGTTCAACAAGTTGTCTAAGAAGAACATGAAGAAGAGTAAGAAGAGGAAGGAGGTGTTGGTGTCTGAGACTAAATCCACGGTGAAATCCATCCCGCTGAAAGTCCTGCAAACTCCGACTTTGAATGTGTACCAGCGGCGCCGGCGGACAGGCATGTCTGCGCTTCCATCGCAAGCTCAGTCTGCGCTTCCATCGCAAGCTCAGTCTGCGCTTCCATCGCAAGCTCAGTCTGCGCTTCCATCGCAAGCTCAGTCTGCTTCGGGCTTGTTGGGTCAGGGCAGAGTAATCCAGCAAGAGTCCTGGTAGGTTTTTATCGCCATGTGCTTTCTTTGCCCCCATGAACGCAGATTACAGCAAGGCAAACTGATCCAACTATTTTCTTTACCCGGGAGAACCAGCTATTTGACCGTCTTTCTTCCAGGGCCGCCCGTTCAAGTGTCGCCCTTCCTACCGATGCCGAGAAATCGCCCGTGTTTCGCCAAGATGGTGGGTACGAAGCTCCCCGTATGTTTCCATCGCCATGCCGAAGTTTCTCTGCCTTCTGGCTGGCTAGCGGATCAAACAATTTAACCATCTTTCTTCCATGGCGGCTGGTTTCAGCGCCATTCCTACCCAAGTTGAGAAATCGCTCGTTTCTCGCCAACCTGGTGGTTACGAAGCTCCTGGGTAAGTTTCCATCACCATGCCGGATTTTTGTTGATTCCTTGTTGGCAGACGGTGCCAACTAAACCGGCTATCATCTTCCAGGGCCGACGGTTCCAGACTCGTGCTTTCTACCGCAGGATCCACTTTGTACTTAGCTATCGAGGACCCGTTGTTTGATGAGCACTTGTTAGCTCTCAAGAGCATTAATAATGTATGCACTATATAATATATATCCATTGCTTTTTTTTCTTCCTCTTCATCTCCGTAATGCATGAGGGCTTCTTTAATTCGTAGGACTCCTATAAGAATTGTGTAGCATTTAGATCCTATGGGATTTTTTCCTGCATTAGTTGTTTGATTTATAGGAACATATCCTATAGGAACTAATCCTATAGGAATCTAGTAGTGCAAATAATATAGGAATAAAACATTAATTCAACTAGCCATGACATCTCAATCCTATGTTTGTTCCTTTTTTCGAAATGGGGGACATACCACAGCCTCTGCATCAAAATGATGTATATGGCTGCTTTATTGCTTTCTTAGGTAAATACACAAATTATGACAACTTCTCACGGATCAGCTAGAGTCGACACAAAGATCCACCAACGAAACATAGAAAACAGCAGGTGCCAAAAAGGCAAAAACACATCAGTAAGTAATTCTATGAGGAAACTGCCAGCCACCCTGGCTGTAAAAATCCCGTGCGGCTGTCTCTAGTCGGTTGCACCCAGACTCCATGATATCCCGCTGATCCTCGGGCTGGAGATAAGAAACATACGGATCTAGTGAATAATCATAGGGATAACCTGCAAGAAGGGATGAGATTTGGGTTTATTAAACACGACTTCATTTTGTACATTCCAAATAGCCCATAAAATAGCGCATACACCCACTCTAATGTATACAAAATCCTATGCTTTTCCTAAGCTTATGATTTTCCTATCCTGTGAATGAAAAAGGATCCCTGATTCGTTACTGGTGAATTTTTCAATGCAGGAAGGGATTATGAGATTATCGGCGACAGCCGCCGAGATCAAGGGCCAGAACACCACCCTTCATAACAGAAACCTCCAACTCTTGCATAGGTTTGGTATCCTGAATGCAGAATCAGAGACGAATGCTCAGTCTCCGGGAGAGGAGCAGCCAGTGCGCGTGTGTGCATCTTCGGCCGTGTATGTTTCCATTGCCGTGCCGCAGTTTCATCGCCTCCTTGCTGGCTGCCAGATCCAACTACTTAACTGTCTTTCTTCCAGGGATGGCGGTTCCATCATTGAAGAGGTTCCTATGGACAAGGACTTTGCAGCTCTCAGGCATATTGAAGAGGTTGGCACTCCATTTGTTTATTTCTCCCCCCTCATATGCACTCTGCATACTTCATTGCTGTTGAATTTGCAATGCAGGATGTGATAACACGATTCTCCGCGAAACTGGACCAGATCAAGGGCCACAACACCATCCTTCATAAGAAAATCCACCACCTCGTGGGCAGGTGCATTTTAAATCGTGCCATATCGGAGGTGAATGCCCGTTCCGTGCAATCTTCTTTTGATAAACAGTACTCATACGTTCTCGCTGAGTGTAAGAAGTTGAAGAAGGAACTCAAGGAACTACGCGCCCAGCCACCGATGAGTGTGGTCACTGACAAGGCTGGTCAGTGTGATTGCAACTGTGACTGTGAAAGTTTCCGACAGGAAGTGGAGTTGCATACTGAACATGTGCAATATTTCGAGACGAAGTACTTGAAAGTTCGCACAGAGTGCGATAAGTTGAAGAAGGAAGTCGAGTGTCTCCGCTCCCAGCAGCCAACTATTGCGACATCAGATGACCCGGGTGTGCTGATTGCAGCCACAATTTTGCAATCGATGAAAAGCTGAATTTGGCTTTGTTGTGCAATATAGCAAGACCTGTTCCTCCTCTGCCTTCGTCTTTTGGTATTGCTTTGTCTTCAGTATTGACTCCTGAATGCTTCGTATATTTCTGACGGTTTCTGAATTATGTACAACTTTTGTAATATTGGTCAAACTAGTTTTGACCAGGGTTTGTGTAGGGTGGTTGAATTTTTTTGGTTGGTCCAAATGGTGTTGTGTGGTCCAAAACTCCAAATGTGATGTATCATCACACCACCATGTGCCCCGCCACCCAGGTTTTGGTAATGCCATTCTGATACATGCTTCATAAAAGGAACATACATTTTTTCCGTTAGGGCATGACAATTTTGAAAAATTCAAACAAAAATGGGAAGACAGAATGGTAACATCATTTTCCATGTGATGCCCCTGTGCCAAATTTTGGTTCATTTTAAGAATGTAAGGTGACAAATTACTCGAGGAAGCTAGTTGGAGTAGACGGGCCTGACCGGATTGGCATAGGGGATTTATTTTTTGAAGGATGTTATTTTTCATGGACAATATCTGACACAAACAATAAAATGTTAAGGTCTCATATTTTTCTGAATGATTGTGATTTACTAATGACGTTTGGAAGTATTGGTATACATGAGCCCCACATGAAGTTAAATGGTCCAAGAAAAAAAGATTTCGTACACATTTCCCAGAAAGTGGAAAATCGAGTACATGCACGACTTCACGCGTCCACAACTCGATACAGAGAGTCAGAGCTATAAAATAATCAGCCTCATCGTCTCTCGCGAGCTCGTCCTCTCCCCTCCCCCAACTTTCCTCCCCCTGTTGACGTCAGAAACCCCCTGGCGGGCAGAGAAGGTCAACACGGTAGAGCCGGGAACAACTAGGGCTGCGGCTGGCCCCAGTCCCTCAGAGCGACGGCCCGCAAAGCCTCCTGGTCGCACGCGCCGATGCCAACCGCAAGGGCGTGCCACCCGACCTATACCCGGTCGGGAAGGTGTGGATGATGCCTCGCTTAGTTTCCTGCGGGGCACACACGTAAACGTTAAATACGAGCCTCGATCGGCTCTCAGGTTATCTCGTGAATCGGCTCAAAGAGCCGATCCACCCATGATTCAGACGAGGTGTCCGAATATATGGTGGTCCCGCTTGATCAAGGTAAAGCTAATGAGATCTACGACGATTTAGGGTTTTCACCGCATAATCGGATCATCCTACTCACGATTGGGCCTCGCGCTCGCGCACGGTGACCGTAAGCCGATCCTAGACAGGGCCTAAAAACCAACACGAGGTTGATCCCGGAACATCCTTTCTAGGGCTAGCAAACGCCACCCTACACGCCGCTGGATCCTCCAACCCTTTGTAAGGCCTAACTATTGCGGATGTTAAACTAATCCTTGATGAAACAAGGAGCAACCGTAACGGATCAGATCTACTAAACTATGATCAGCGGGTGCCGCCCCTACACCTAAAATAGGTGTAAGGGCGGCTAGACATGCAAGGGTTGCACTACGAAAGCATGTAATATGAAGAACAATGCTAACCCTAACACGTCTAAGATAGCTACGTTGCTCGCCATCAAAAAGGCTTCGAGTACGAGCAACGCATGAACAACGTGGGCAGGCTTGTCGCTGCCTAGATCGCAAGATGCGATCTAGGCAGCATGGTGCTTACCGGTAGAAACCCTCGAGACGAAGGAGTTGGCGATGCGCCGAGATTTGTTTGTGGTTGAACGTTGGTTGTTGTTTATTCCATAAACCCTAGATACATATTTATAGTCCAGCGGACTTTCTAATGTGGGCGTGCACTAAACCGTGCACGAGATAAACTCTAACTTTTAATCTAGATACAATCTACTATAATTAAAGATACATGGGCAATCTGGCCCAACTTCACCGAGCAAGGCCGCTTTGGAGATCTTCCACGTGTAATCTTCCAAGCCCATCTTGATCGCGGCCCACCTCCTGATTTAGCCAAAATCTGGTGATAACACATGCCCCCCTGGTTTTGGCAATGATAATTCCAAAACCACTCTGTTTTTTTCCTTCGAAGGGTCATGTCGTTGCAGAGCAGAACTGCCGCAATATTCTTCATCATGATGCCCTGTCTTTTCAGCTTCTCTGCACAATTTGACAGCTTTAGCATTACCTCCTCGGAAACTGCAAGAGCATTAAATTCCCACCAGATTTCTCATTATTTATCCGTGCCGACCGATTAGCTCTCTTCATCCCCTTCTTCTGTTCTAGATATCAGCACCCAAAAACCCTCTTCTTCTCCAGCCATGTCATCTTCTTCCTCCTCTTGCGCCTCTCTCCAATCCTTTTCCTCAAGCGAATTAGTTCCAGAGCACAACCAGATGGAGACGTACAACCGCCGGGCTCCCAAGCATTGGGACAGGCAGGAGTGGGACTTCGACTACGTGCCGGAGGGTGAAGACCTTGTCTGGTCAGATGGGGCCGATGATGATGACGAGGAAGAGGCCTCTGCTGAAGGTCACAGTAGCAGCCACGAGGAACTCGCCGACAACAGCAACGGCGACAACCACCTTAGTGACGGCGAAGACAGCAACAGCCCTTAGAGTAGGGATTTACTAGCATAGAGCTGGTAGGTAGTAATCCGTTCCCTCTTGTTGAACAATCGGCTTCTCCTTGTAAGAAATTTTACTATCAATGAAAACTTCTTTTGATTTTGCCGATGTCCCGTGTGCTGATTCAGCTGATTTTTCCTCATCTGACTTTGTCGACCGTTAGCCCAATCAACGTCCAATGACCGATGGCAACGCATCGGTCTCTCACGATAAATCTGCGAAACAGAGTTAATTCAATCACCTCCCCGCATTAGCCGGTATGCCCGATGATAATAATACCGCCATTCGCGATGAAGCCGTGGGTTCAGTCGTGAGCAGGTGTCTTTACAAGGGCCCTGGAACTGTTGTTGAATCAGCTTGAATTTACCTGCTTCAGACGAATTGCCCCCCGAGCCTCACCCAGGACGAGAATAGTGATGAACCAGCCAAAAATGCTACCCTTGGCTTTCAAATGATTAATATGGAACTAGCCGATTCCAACGAAATCGGCTCTCCGAAACAAAGCTATTTTAGGGCGAGCTGCCCCCCGAGCCTCTTCAATCCACTTCTTGCAGGTCAGTTCAGCTCCTTCCCTAACCTGATTTGCACGTCCATGTATACCTCTTGAGTCGATGGCCATGCATCGGCTTTTATATCCTTAAGTCGATGACTGCTGCATCGGCTGTACTCAAAAAAAAAAAATTTTAATCGGCCGATTCAAAAATCGGCCTCCATACCTTACTGCCCATCATCCCACATGCTTGGGAAATACTTTTTTAGGTGTTGACCATTGACGGCTACTGGGAACTTCTGTCCGTCCAACTCTTCCAACATATATGCATTACCTTTCAAGGCCTGGACGACTTTGAACGGACCGTGCCAATTAGGAGACCACTTGCCATATGCCTTGTCTCTAGTTCCTAACGGCAACACAGCTTCCCATACCAGATCACCAACTTGAAACTCCTTTGGTCTAACCTTCTTATTGTAGGCACGAGCTACCCTGGCTTTGTTCTCCTTAATCTTCTCCAATGACCAAAGCCTAAGTTCTCGTTGCGTCCTCAATAGTGTCACTCATCAAAGCTGCATATTCTTCCGCTGTCGGATCATTCCGAAACGTGACACGTCTTGATCCAGCCGTAATTTCCCAAGGTAATACGGCTTCCTGTCCATAGACAAGCCGGTACGGCGAAGTCTTTATAGCTCCATGGCACGACATGCGGTAGGCCCATAATGCTTCGATAACTTCTCGTGCCAATCCCTAGGGTTCTCATCAATCTTTCTCTTGATCAGCTTGATTAAACTCTGGTTGGACGCTTCAGCTTGCCCATTAGCCTGAGCATAGTACGAAGATGATCGGATCAGTTTAATCCCCATGTCATCGCAGAATTTTCTGAATTCTTTAGAAACAAAGACCGAACCTCCATCGGTCGTGATAGTTTGGGGAATCCCGAACCTATGAATCACGTGTTCTTTCACAAACTTGATCACATCTTCTGATTTCACCTTCTTCATAGGGACGGCTTCCACCCACTTGGTGAAGTAATCTGTGATGGCCAAAATCCATTCGTGTTTTTTACTCGACGCCGGATGGATTTTGCCGATCATGTCCATGCCCCACCCCGGAACGGCCAAGGCTTGATGATAGGGTTCATCGCCGATGCCGGTACCATCCGAATCTTCCCAAACATCCGGCATGCTTGGCACCCCTTGTAGTAGTTGAAGCAAGTCTTCAAGCATGGTGGGCCAATAAAATCCCGAGCGCCCGATTAGCCACTTCATCTTGTGAGCCGATCGATGAGTTCCACAGGCGCCTTCGTGCACCTCATGTAAGAGCCGATTAGACTCGGCTTGGTCCCGTGCACTTGAGTAGTAACCCTTCCAACGTCATGTAGAACATATCGTCTCCTATGAGGACATACTTCATGGCTTTGTATCTTATCCGTTTGGGTGCCCCCGAGCCGAATCTTTTAAGTAATTGAAGATTTCGGCTCTCCAATCATCCCGCTCCGGGAATTGCACTCGGACCTCCGACCCTTCAGGGGTATCTATATAGCCTGACGCCATTTGTGCGAGATTGTTGGCCTCGGTGTTTTGGGCTCTTGGGACCCAATTAAAGTTGATGTACCGAAACTGCGTCATAAACTCACGGCATTCCATCCAGTATGGGAAAAGCAATTCACTTTCGCACTTGTATTCATCCGTGAGCTGGTTAGTCACCAACTTAGAGTCTCCAAAAAGCTCTACTGCTTCTGCCCCGGCTGCTAATAGCAATTCCATCCCCTTACGTACTGCCTCGTACTCTGCCACATTGTTAGTGCAAGGGGTAGATAATCTGATGGAGAAAGAGTACTCTGCCCCTCGAAGCGACACGAGCAGAATACCGATGCCACAACCTTCGTCGCAAGCCGATCCATCGAAGAACATAGCCCATGCACGTATGGATAGTGCTGCTATATTGGTACTGATTCGCTCAGCTATGAGATCGGCCAACGCTTGCCCTTTGACCGCTTTCGCGAGGCCGGTACCGGAGATCGACTTCGACAACGCAAACATCCACTTACCCGGTCGGCCTTTCAACACAGGGGCCGACAAGCATGTGCTTGACGACATCCGACTTGCATATGACGAAGATCTCCGCCGTCAAAAGGATGTGATGCAGCTTGGTGCAGGTAAAGAACGAGCAGAGGCACGGTTTCTCGATCTCGGGATACCTTGTCTCCGCGTCCAACATCCTTCTCGCTCGAGGTAGAAAACGACCCTTTCGACGCCCTCGTGGAGTTGCACCACCACCGAGGCGATGGACGTGTCGGCCACCGATAGGTAGATGTAGAACGGCTTGTCTTGCCGGGGCGGAACTAGCACAGGCGGCGTCGTCGGATACCTTTTAATTTCATCGAACGCCCGCCGCCGTTCGCCCCCGCTGAAATTCGTCGTCGGACTTGGTCTTCACCGAGTGCCATAAATGGCTCGATTCGTCCCGACAGATTGGAGATGAACCGTCGGACAAAATTGATCTTGCCAATGAGACGTTGGAGCTCCTTCTTCGTGGTGGGCGGCTGCATGGTGCGCACCGCCTCTTGACTCTTCGGAGCCGATTTCGATTCCCCGTTCATGAACCAGGAAACCTAGGAACTGACCAGCCGTCACACCGAAGGCACACTTCTTCGGGTTCATTCTCAGTCCGAACTTCCGAGTTCGGTCTAGGACGCGCCGTAAATCATCCAAGTGTCCCTCCATGGCAACAGATTTGACTACGACGTCGTCGATATAGATTTCCACCAACTTACCGATCAAATCGTGAAATATATAGTTCATAGCTCGTTGGTACGTTGCACCAGCATTCTTCAATCCAAAGGTCATCACTACATATTCAAACAAGCCTACCGCCCCTGGTACTCTGAATGCGGTCTTGTGTATGTCTTCTGGAGCCATGAAGATTTGATTGTAGCCGGCGTTGCCATCCATGAAGCTCAACACCTTGTGGCCGGCAGCTGCATTGATCAGTGTCTCTGCCACAGGCATTGGATATTCGTCCTTGGGGGTGGCTCTGTTGAGATCTTCGAAATCGATGGCCACACGCCATCGGCCATCCTTCTTCTCTACGAGCACGATATCGGAGATCCACTCGGCATACCCGCATGGCCCGATGAACCCGGCGGCCAACATCTTCTCGATTTCTTTCTTGACCTCCTCCGGAATTTCGGCTCTCATCCGACGTGCTCGTTCGTCGGAACGGCCGAAATCCTTTCTTAAGAGGGAGCCGATGTTCGATGATGCTTCGTCTAACCCGGGCATCTCCGTATAGTCCCATGCGAAGCAATCTGGGTATTCTTTCAGCAGAGCAATCATCTGGCTCCTGAGCTGTGGATCCAACTTTTTGCTGATGAAAGTTGGTCGCGGCTTGTCCCCATGGCCGATGTCGACTTCCTCCAGCTCATCAGCCGAGGTGAACCCATACCCCAGCTTTCCGTCCCCTGTGAGGTCGACGCCAAATACTGGGAGAGCGGGCGGCGCGGATAATACGGTCCGATCGCTAGAATCGGCCTCCATTTTGATCATCACCAGGACTTGGTGGCAGTGTCGGAGCCGGTTGCGTGGGTCGGCTCCTTCTTCACTCTTGCTATGAGAGCAGCTGCCCTCATCACTACCCTTACCAGGGCGGTACCCAAGTTCTACCATGTTGATGATGAACAAGTGTCCTGGTTGGCCCTGGGAGCGGGTTCTGTGGAAAGAGCCGATGAGTTCGGCTCGAGGACCGCCTTGATTCCGTCATGCTTCTTCTTGAGCTCATCAGGCAGATCCTCGTACCCGACCGGAGTGCTTTCCGCCATCTCGGATGCGGACGGCGACGTGGTGGATGTTGAAGGTAGTCCCACCGGGCGTGCTGCGAATGTGTTGACGTCGAAACCCCCCGGCGGCGCGAGACGGTCAACACGGTAGAGCCGGGAACAACTAGGGCTGCGGCCGGCCCCGGTCCCTCGGAGCGACGGCCCGCAAAGCCTCCTGGTCGCACGCGCCGATGCCAACCGCAAGGGCGTGCCACCTGACCTATACCTGGTCGGGAAGGTGTGGATGATGCCTCGCTTAGTTTCCTGCAGGGCACACACGTAAACGTTAAATACGAGCCTCGATCGGCTCTCGAGTTATCCCGTGAATCGGCTCAAAGAGCCGATCCACCCATGATTCGGACGAGGTGTCCGAATATATGGTGGTCCCGCTTGATCAAGGTAAAGCTAATGAGATCTACGACGATTTAGGGTTTTCACCGCATAATCGGATCATCCTACTCACGATTGGGCCTCGCGCTCGCGCACGGTGACCGTAAGCCGATCCTAGACAGGGCCTAAAAACCAACACGAGGTTGATCCCCGGAACATCCTTTCTAGGGCTAGCAAACGCCACCCTACACGCCGCTGGATCCTCCAACCCTTTGTAAGGCCTAACTATTGCGGATGTTAAACTAATCCTTGATGAAACAAGGAGCAACCGTAACGGATCAGATCTACTAAACTATGATCAAGCGGGGTGCCGCCCCTACACCTAAAATAGGTGTAAGGGCGGCTAGACATGCAAGGGTTGCACTACGAAAGCATGTAATATGAAGAACAATGCTAACCCTAACACGTCTAAGATAGCTACGTTGCTCGCCATCAAAAAGGCTTCAGTACGAGCAACGCATGAACAACGTGGGCAGCAGTCGCCTAGATCGCAAGATGCGATCTAGCGCATGGTGCTACCGGTAGAAACCCTCGAGACGAAGGAGTTGGCGATGCGCCGAGATTTGTTTGTGGTTGAACGTTGGTTGTTGTTTATTCCATAAACCCTAGATACATATTTATAGTCCGAGCGGACTTTCTAATGTGGGCGTGCACTAAACCGTGCACGAGATAAACTCTAACTTTTAATCTAGATACAATCTACTATAATTAAAGATACATGGGCAATCTGGCCCAACTTCACCGAGCAAGGCCGCTTCAGAGATCTTCCACGTGTAATCTTCCAAGCCCATCTTGATCGCGGCCCACCTCCTGATCTAGCCAAAATCTGGTGATAACACCCCCACACTGTGAAAAACCCCCATGAACTCACCGCACCTCCGAGGCATCGACTTCCTCGTTTCCAACCGCAGCAGCATGAAGACAGGTCTTGCGTACGAGGTGGAGCAATCGGCGGCCGCTAGCGCAGAGGATGCCTCTGCGGTAGTGGCCGTCGCGGCGGGTGAAGCTTCACCGGGCACCCAGGCCGTTCGTCTCCTCTGCTTGTCTGATTCTTCGACCTCGGTCGAAACGGGCGTCCTGGCCATCAAGGAGAAGGTGGATAGCAACGTCGTTGCTCCCGTCGAAGATCTGCAAGGCGTTGCAGGCCACCACGGCGAGGTCTTCCTAGACCCGGTGCTAGACGCGGACCTCGACCCCTTCGATGATTTCGGCCCAAATGTTCAGTTCCAGGAGGATTTCGAGGGTGACGACGAGGAGGTACTGCTCTTTTACCGAAACTGTCCCGATCCTCTTTGTGTCATATTACTGTTCACGTGGTTTGCACGAACCTGGTTCTTGATTGATTTGATCTCCTACCTTGTTCTTGTAGACGTACTTGATTCTATGGTTTGTACGGTCAGATTCTAGTTTAATTTCGACTAATCTGCCATGTAGTTGGCTTGATTAGTCATATAATTAATTTATGTGTTCATACTTAGTGGACTTGCAATTGTTGTGGCTTATGTTCATTGCTGTTCATAGGGTTTTCTCGTGATTTAGTATGATTTCTTCTGCCATTTACTTGTTCTACACATTTAATTTTAGGGTTTCTAAGGTTTGCTTATGATAGTGCATGATGGGGCCTAAGGCCACGTGGGTTGCCCGATCTCACGAATTGACCAAGAACAAGAGGGGGTGAGGGATGAACACGAAGAACACGACGAAGAACACGGCGAACGCACGCAACACAACCCGATACAATTCCGGTTTACTCCCGATAGCCTGAACCACTATCACGATAGAATCCCTCAAGGAGAGACACGAGGTAGAATCCCCGAGAGAAAGACCGATATACGATCTATGGAGTCACACGTGTGAGAGATCGCGGTAGAATCACAAGTGCGAAAGATAAATCATATAAGGAGTGCCTTGATACAACTCATAGATTTGTGTCTAAGAGAGGAGGGGGTTTCCCTAATCCCAAAGGGATGGTGGA
Source organism: Lolium rigidum (assembly GCF_022539505.1). Taxonomy (NCBI): domain Eukaryota; kingdom Viridiplantae; phylum Streptophyta; class Magnoliopsida; order Poales; family Poaceae; genus Lolium; species Lolium rigidum. Next base: position 15,711 of record NW_025901282.1, read on the forward strand.
GGCATAAGCCAAGTTCTCACTCAAATTATGTCTTACCTAATGAAGGTGGGGGTGGGTGCCTATTTATAGGGAACCACTAAGGAAGGGTATTTTGGGGAAACAAAGATACAAGCACACAGCCATACATGTGGCAGCTAGGGTTCATATTGTAAGTGGCCGCGGCCTCGGCGGCAGTGCCGGTGTGGGGAGGCCGGCAGTGCCGGGGTGTGTCGGGCGGCAGTGCCGGCCTTGGTGCAGCGGCAGTGCCGGAGGGGGCGGCAGTGCCGGCCATGGTGCAGCGGCAGTGCCGGCCTGGAGCGTCCAGCCCTTCCTCTTCCTTCTTCTCTTCCATGCCTCCGTGACATCGGCCTTGCGTGCTCGGGTCTCCGTGCCATCCTTCCTTCCCTCCGTACTTGTCGTTAAGTTCCTATCATCAAGATGTGATGGAGTATGAAGTAGTATATCATTCCACATAGGCGATTGTAGGCACGCATAAAGGAGAAGATTCACCTTTGCGTGCCATCTTGGCAAAGAAGCACATGATGCGGTGAAGACCGAAAGTCGCCCCGTATCATCTCCCCCCACTTGAAAAAGAGTCGTCCTCGACGATAGCTCTTCATGAACGTGTATAGGAGGTAGATGACAACCACGCTTGAATGTCGCTTCACTTGTGAAGAGCCCTATCAATAGCACAAGAAAATCCAAGCAACACTCAAAGCATAGCCAATGTTCCACGGATTTAACAGGAGAGCGCAAGTAGAAGGAGGTCACCTTAGCATAATGTCGGTGTGCTCTCATTGAGAGATCTTGTGTAGTAGATGTATGGGGTTGAACCCATTCGTTGACGCTCATCCATATGTCAGCTTTACCTTCACACAACAAAGACCAAGCAAAGTATGTTTGTGTGTGATAATTGGAGCACATCATCGATGTCATGTCCTTTCATGTTCACAACACCGTTAGCACAACACAAATTTATCAAGAATAATGCATGTGCAAGGTCAATGTGTAAGAACTCCCTATGAACATCTTCCAAATCCGGAAACACAAAAACTCCAAGTTGTGAGACGACCATGGTGTCCATCTCATGTAGAAATTCATTTTCATTGTTGCACTCAAGGCATCGAAAAGAGAAATTGTTCAACATCCTTGAAGCAATAAGTGGAGAATTTGGCAAAAACACATACGGAAGAGTGTCCAAAATATCATCAACATGTGTGCACACAAACCATTTGAAAGAGAAATTGGTCCTCATGTTTGTTGCAACACAAAACATATCATCCCAAAAAGTTCACCAAGAAAATATTTACACAACCGTGCGTGCCAACAAACCAAATGAAAGAGAAATTGGTCAACTTGTTTGAGGCAACACCAACGGTAAGAATCACATCATCATGCTCGCAAAAGAACCACAAGAAAGAGAAATTGTTCGGCATGTTCAATGCAAAGCATGGGAAAGGTATTAGAGCCGGGTTCGATCTTGTACTCACTTGTATTATGCTCTCAAGAGCTCGTTTTGTCAACTCGTGCTCAATCGAGGTTGACCTTGTCTTCCGTGTACCTACACACACAATAGGCAAAGCAAAGAACGTGTGTGCATGGTATATGAACACATCATCCATCATGATGGTCCATTTCTTTTGCACATCACCATTAGTGTCAATCAAGGTTTTGTAAAATTCATGGCGAGTGTGCATATGGCATGATGGTGCATTTGTGGCATGTGGTAACCTTGAATCTTCCAAAATAGAGAAGGCTATGGGGGCCCTCTCATTAACAATGAAATAAGCATTCTTGCATACCAAGCATAAGAAAGAGCAATTGTTCACAATCTTGGATGCAAGGAATATGGAATAGTGCAAACATTTTGGGCAAAGCATGCGGAAGCTAATGTCATCATTGTCAACAACACATGTCAAAGAGCAAGTTGTCCTCATATTCATGTCTACGAGGGGGATCATGGTCTCATCAATACCTTTGGTTTTACCTTGGTAGTCCCACTCATTTGATGTAGGTATTGTGGTAGTTGTATGCTCCACATGGTTGACATCGTCATCGTCATCGAAGCATGGTGTGATGTGATCTTCTTGCACCATGTACATCTTCTTGTCCATCATCGGCGCTCTAACATCCATGGAACCTAGTGCAACATCAGGAAACACAAAAGAGGGAGAGGTTAAAGTGTTAGCAAATGCGATGGCCTCCATGGACCTATCAACTACCTCTCACAACTCACTCGGTGTCTCACTCATCTCCTCCAATTGGAAGCACTCAATCTCACATATGGGGTGGAAGTCACTCAACTCACTATCTCTCGCACTCAAGTGGGCTAAGTGGCTCTCATGCTCACATGGGATTGGTACCAACTCATCGATCAAGCATATAGGAGTAGGCTCGACTTTCTCATCTCCATGTGCCTCCTTGGTTGAAGGGAAATTCCCATGCTCAACCATCTCAACTCCATCACCTCCCAAGTCCTCCTCAAGTGGCGGCGCCATAGTGTCGTTGAGAGCTTGGCTCGGATCAACTTCACCCTTGAGTTGACCTTGTTGATCTTCATCTTGAAGTGTGGGCGCCATAGAATTCTTGGTGGCTTGGACATGTAGCTCGTAGGAGTGGAGCATATCGGCGCTAGGTGTTGTGCATTGCCACGCCATGTGACCCTTGGCCTTGCACACATCACATAGGAGATTGGGACATTCCCGTGGAAGGTGGCCTTGTTGCTTGCACTTGTAGCATCGGAGTCCATAGGCATATGACGAGGTAGGGGCCATTGTGGTGGTGGCACAAGAGGTAGAAGTCGCCTTACTAGGGAGGTCCTCTTGATGTGCCCTCTCCACCCTTGGAGTGGTAGACACCCTATGATGGTGTTTGTCGCCTTCATGTCGAGGCTCTCATCTTCGTGCCTCATCACCATGTCTTGATGGGTGTCGTCGAAGATCCTTGGAAGATGATGGTCGATGGCG
>NW_025901283.1:0-21057 GCF_022539505.1 Lolium rigidum
CGCTATGAAGGGGATGGAACTGTCCATCCCGGTGATCATTTACTTGTTTTTACATGAATTATGCGGGTTATTCAAATGTGCATGTATTGCTATGGATGAAGTTAGGAAGAAACTATTCTCTATATCGCTGTCTGGTAAAGCAGCGCATTGGTATAAATTGCTGAAGAATAGGGATTCTCTTGATTGGGAGGACATTGTGCCTTTATTTTATTCCAAATTCTATCCTCCAAGTGAAATTCACAAAGATCGGAACCGCATATATAATTTCTGGCCTCATGATGGAGAGAGTATTGCCCAAGCATGGGGGAGATTGAAGTCTTTAATGCTCAAATGCCCCATTCATGAGCTTCCTGGTAATATTATTATTGATAATTTCTATGCAAGACTGTCTTTTCAAGATAAGACTTTCCTGGATACTTCTTGTTCTAGATCATTTACACGCAACAAAGAAGAGTTTAAAAGGGACCTTCTTGATCGGATCCAGGAGAATACTGAAGGATGGGAGAATGACAAAGATAGAGAGTCAGGTATAAACTATGATTATAAATGCATTGAAGTCTTTATGGATACTGATAAATTTCGTAATATGAGTGCTACTTATGGTCTTGATTCTCAAGTCGTTGCAATTTTTTATAAAGCTTTTGCCTCTCACTTTGAATTGCCTAGGAAGAATTTTGATAAGTATCATGAACCGTATGAAGATAAAACTGATTCATCTATAAATAAATGTGCTATAATTGAAACTGTTGATCATATTCTTCCTGAAGCTTATATTGAAAAAACTCCTTTCCCTGCTAAAATGAAGGAGTACTCTGTTATAACTAGTGCGGTTAATAAAAGTGCAAAGAAACCTATAGAACCTGAAGAGCAAATTAAGGTTGAACCTGCTGTTGCAATAGTTAAAGATCTTGTGACTGAAAATGTAGAAGATGGTCATATTATTTTACGTGAAGATGCTTCTAATATTGTTTCGCATCCTAATAAGTCTAGGAAAGCCGGTGTTCCTATGCTCTCGTTAGAATTGGTGATCATTGTTATTATGGTTTATGTGACATTGGTGCAAGTATTAGTGCCATTCCTTATGAGCTTTATACGGAGATCATGCATGAAATTGGTTCTTGTGAACTTGAAGATATTGATGTGGTTATTCGATTAGCTAATAGAGAAACTATCTCTCCTATTGGTATTGTTCGAGATGTGGAAGTTCTATGTGGTAAGATTAAATATCCTGCTGACTTTTTGGTACTTGGTTCTCTGCTGCTAGTAAGTCTTGTCCTATTATTTTTGGTAGACCTTTCCTAAATACTTGTGGAGCTGTTATAGATTGCAAGAAGGAAAAAATTATGACTAAATTTGCTGGTGAATCTTATGAGTTTAATTTCTCTAAATTTGCCAAAACTCCTTATAAAGCTGATTTGCCTAATAATGATTTTAGAGTTGAACTGTGTGCGTCTATTGCTCTTGCTCCTAATAATCCTTTGCAGCAAACATTTGGAGGATAGTGAGAGTGAAGTCTTTAGGGAAGAAAGAAATGAGCTTGATGAAATTTTCCTTCGTCAACCTATTCTTAAACATGACTTGCTGGTTGAAGATTTAGGTACAACACCACCACCAAAGGAAGATCCTGTTTTTGATTTAAAACCGTTGCCCGATAATCTTAAGTATGCTCATATTGACGATAAGAAAATATATCCTGTTATTATTAGTTCTAAGCTTTCGGATATTGAGGAAGAAAGGTTATTGGAAATATTGAAGAAACACCGAGGAGCTATTGGCTACACTCTTGATGACTTGAAGGGGATTTCTCCCTCTATTTGCCAACATGCTATCAACATGGAAGATGATGCAAAGCCTGTTGTTGAACATCAACGCCGTCTAATTCCTAAGATGAAGGATGTGGTAAGGAATGAGGTATTAAAACTTCTTGAAGCTGGTATTATATATCCTATTGCTGATAGTAGATGGGTTAGTCTTGTGCATTGTGTTCCTAAGAAAGGAGGAATGACTCGTTGTGCCTAATGATAATGATGAGCTCATCCCTCAAAGAGTAGTTGTAGGGTATAGAATGTGCATTGATTATCGAAAAGTTAATAAAGTTACTAAGAAAGATCATTACCCTTTGCCCTTTATTGATCAAATGTTAGAAATGTTGTCTAAAAATACTCATTTTTGCTTTCTTGATGGTTATTCTAGGTTTTCACAAATTGCTGTTAAAACTAAAGATCAAGAGAAAACTACTTTCACTTGTCCCTATGGAACTTATGCTTATAGGCGTATGCCTTTTGGTTTATGTAATGCTCCTGCTACTTTTCAAAGATGCATGTCTGCTATTTTCCATGGCTTTTGTAAGAATATTGTAGAGGTATTCATGGATGATTTTTCTGTCTATGGGAATTCTTTTGATAATTGCTTGCGAAACCTTGATAAAGTATTGCAGAGATGTGAAGAAACTAACCTTGTTCTTAATTGGGAGAAGTGCCATTTTATGGTTAATGAAGGAATTGTATTGGGACATAAAATTTTCGAGAGAGGTATTGAAGTTGATAGAGCTAAATTTGAAGCAATTGAGAAGATGCCCTTGATACGTCTCAAACGTATCTATAATTTCTTATGTTCCATGCTACTTTATGATGATACTCACATGTTTTATACACATTATATGTCATTATTATGCATTTTCCGGCACTAACCTATTGACGAGATGCCGAAGAGCCGATTGCTTGTTTTTCTGCTGTTTTTGGTTTCAGAAATCCTAGTAAGGAAATATTCTCGGAATTGGACGAAATCAACGCCTAGGGTCCTATTTTTCCACGAAGCTTCCAGAAGACCGGAGAGGAAACGAAGTGGGGCCACGAGGCGACGACACAACAAGGCGGCACGACCTGGGCCTTGGCCGCGCCGGCCTGTTGTGTGGGGCCCTCGTGTGGCCCCCTGACCTGCCCTTCCGCCTACTTAAAGTCTTCGTCGCGAAAACCCCAGTACCGAGAGCCACGATACGGAAAACCTTCTAGAGACGCCGTCGCCACCAATCCCATCTCGGGGGATTCAGGAGATCGCCTCCGGCACCCTGCCGGAGAGGGGAATCATCTCCCGGAGGTCTCTTCATCGCCATGATCGCCTCCGGATCGATGTGTGAGTAGTCCACCCCTGGACTATGTGTCCATAGCAGTAGCCAGATGGTTGTCTTCTCCTCATTGTGCTATCATGTTAGATCTTGTGAGCTGCCTATCATGATCAAGATCATCTATTTCTAATCCTTCATGTTGTGTTTGTTTGGATCCGATGAATATTGAATACTATGTCAAGTTGATTATCAATCTATCATATATGTTATTTATGTTCTTGCATGCTCTCCGTTGCTAGTAGAGGCTCTGGCCAAGTTGATACTTGTGACTCCAAGAGGGAGTATTTATGCTCGATAGTGGGTTCATGCCTCCATTAAATGCGGGACGATGACGGAAAGTTCTAAGGTTGTGGATGTCGTTGTTGCTACTAGGGATAAAACATCGATGCTTTGTCTAAGGATATTTGTGTTGATTACATTACGCACCATACTTAATGCAATTGTCCGTTGTTTGCAACTTAATACTTGGAAGGGGTTCGGATGATAACTCTGAAGGTGGACTTTTTAGGCATAGATGCATGTCTGGATAGCGGTCTATGTACTTTGTCGTAATGCCCCGATTAAATCTCATAGTACTCATCATGATATATGTATGTGCATTGTTATGCCTTCTTTATTTGTCAATTGCCCAACTGTAATTTGTTCACCCAACATCTGTTTATCTTATGGGAGAGACACCACTAGTGAACTGTGGACCCCGGTCCTATTCTTTACATCTGAAATACAAATTGCTGCAATTGTTCTTTACTATTCTTCGCAAACAATCATCATCATCCACACTATACATCTAATCCTTTGTTTACAGCAAGCCGGTGAGATTGACAACCTCACTGTTACGTTGGGGCAAAGTATTTTGATTGTGTTGTGCAGGTTCCACGTTGGCGCTGGAATCCCTGGTGTTGCGCCGCACTACACTCCGCCGCCATCAACCTTCAACGTGCTTCTTGGCTCCTACTGGTTCGATAAACCTTGGTTTCTTACTGAGGGAAACTTGCTTCTATACGCATCATACCTTCCACTTGGGGTTCCCAACGGGCGTGTGCTTTACGCGTATCAGCCCTATCCTAGGGATGTTAAAGGTATTCGTAGTGTTCTGGATCATGCTGGGTTTTATAGGAGATTTATTAAAGACTTTTCTAAGATTTCAAAGCCTCTTACTAATCTTCTTCAAAAAGATGTGCCTTTTGTTTTTCATGATGATTGTAAGGAAGCTTTTGAAACTCTAAAGAAAGCCTTAACAACTGCTCCTGTAGTTGAACCTCCTGATTGGAATTTACCTTTTGAGATTATGTGTGATGCTAGTGATTTTGCTGTTGGCGCTGTTCTTGGACAGCGAGTAGATAAGAAATTGAATGTTATTCATTATGCTAGCAAAACTCTTGATGCTGCTCAAACGAATTATGCTACAACTGAAAAAGAATTATTAGCTGTAGTTTTTGCTTGTGACAAGTTTAGATCTTATATTGTTGATTCAAAAGTTACGATTCATACTGATCATGCTGCAATTAGATACCTTATGGAAAAGAAAGATGCTAAGTGTAAGAACATGTCCTTTACCCCATGTGTGGTTTTGGTAATTGATGACAATCCCTATGGACTAACGGTTGCATTGAGAATCAATCTTAGGTCAAGTCCATAGTCATGTTGGACTCAAGGTTGTAAGATGGAGAAGACGGAGTACAAAGATGAAGATGGTGTTGAAGAGAGACAAAGACGGTGTTGAAGATGAAGAGAGAAGACGTCGTAGAAGATGAAGAGAGAAGACGTCGTTGAAAAGAGATGACGACGGTGGTGTGCGTACAAGATGGAAGAAGACAGTGGTATGGACAATGATGAAGAGGGCGAAGACGGAGCTTTCCGACTCGAGAAGAACGCGCAAGGACTAGGTTTGTGCTTGATAGGATAGTGGGTCGTATCATCGAAGAGAGCTCAAACATTGCATGCATTGCATCGCGTTCTTGGTTCTTCTTGGTTCTTATGCATGAAACAGTTTTCGGTTGCATCGCATGTTGCACGCGAGAGAGTGATGATTTTCTCGATATATCGTATTGAGAGGTTGCACCTCTATGACCATGAGAAAATCATCACTCACTCTTTTCCATGATTTCATCATGTGAGAAGGTAGCTCTTGTCGCCTTCTTTCCAACAAAACTGGTTTCATGTCATTCCGAGTTTTCTAGCCCGAGTTATCGCATTTTCCGTTTGGCAGAAAAAGAAAAAGGAAAAAGGGGGCGGTAGTACCGCTTGGGCTTCCGGCCCCGTACCGCACAGCCCTTCCAGGCTTACTGGATCCGGAGCGGTACCAGGCCGGTACCAGCCCGGTACTACCGTACATCTTACGGTACCAGGCCCGGTACCAAAGACGGTACTACCGCCCAGACTTTTCCAAATCGCCGCCTGCTTCTCTGCCCGCACTGGGCCGCTGCCCCGCGCCTTGGCCCGCCACCGCACGCCTCGCACGCCCCACCCGCTGCCGCTCGCCTCGATCGCCACGCGCCCTGCTTCGCTCGATCGACGTGGGAGAGCGCCTCACGCGCGTTGACCAGCCTCGCGCCCCGCACCCGCTCCCGCTCGCCCACGTCGCGCTGGCCCCACGCTGCTGCTACTGCTTGCGCGCGCGCCCTGCCCTGCCGCTGCTTGCACGCATGCCGCATGCGTGCTGCTGCCTCCATTGCTGCGTGATGGCGTGTAACTCACACGTTCGTTGGGAACCCCAAGAGGAAGGTATGATGCGCACAGCAGCAAGTTTTCCCTCAGAAAGAAACCAAGGTTTATCGAACCAGGAGGAGCCAAGAAGCACGTTGAAGGTTGATGGCGGCGGGATGTAGTGCGGCGCAACACCAGAGATTCCGGCGCCAACGTGGAACCTGCACAACACAACCAAATTACTTTGCCCCAACGAAACAGTGAGGTTGTCAATCTCACCGGCTTGCTGTAACAAAGGATTAGATGTATAGTGTGGATGATGATTGTTTGCAGAAAACAGTAGAACAAGTATTGCAGTGAGATTGTATTCGATGTAAAAGAATGGATCGGGGTCCACAGTTCACTAGAGGTGTCTCTCCCATAAGATAAATAGCATGTTGGGTGAACAAATTACGGTCGGGCAATTGACAAATAGAGAGGGCGTGACCATGCACATACATGATATGATGAGTATTGTGAGATTTAATTGGGCATTACGACAAAGTACATAGACCGCTATCCAGCATGCATCTATGCCTAAAAATTCCACCTTCAGGTTATCATCCGAACCCTTTCCAGTATTAAGTTGCAAAACAACAGACAATTGCATTAAGTATGGTGCGTAATGTAATCAATAACTACATCCTTAGACATAGCATCAATGTTTTATCCCTAGTGGCAACAAGCACATCCACAACCTTAGAACTTTCTGTCACTTGTCCCGGATTTAATGGAGGCATGAACCCACTATCGAGCATAAATACTCCCTCTTGGAGTTAAGAGAAAAAACTTGGCCGGAGCCTCTACTAATAACGGAGAGCATGCAAGATCATAAACAACACATAGGTAATAGATTGATAATCAACATAACATAGTATTCTCTATCCATCGGATCCCGACAAACACAACATATAGAATTACGGATAGATGATCTTGATCATGTTAGGTAGCTCACAAGATCCGACAATGAAGCACATGAGGAGAAGACAACCATCTAGCTACCGCTATGGACCCATAGTCCAGGGGTGAACTACTCACTCATCGCTCCGGAGGCGACCATGGCGGTGAACAAGTCCTCCGGGAGATGAATCCCCTCTCCGGCAGGGTGCCGGAGGTGATCTCCGGAATCCCCCGAGATGGGATTGGCGGCGGCGGCGTCTCAGTAAGGTTTTCCGTATCGTGGCTCTCGGTACTGGGGGTTTCGCGACGAAGGCTTTAAGTAGGCGGAAGGGCAACGCGGGGGGCCACACGAGGGCCCCACACGACAGGTCGGCGCGGCCAGGGCTTGGGCCGCGCCGCCCTGTTGTGTCGGCGCCTCGTGGCCCCACTTCCTTTCCCCTTCGGTCTTCTGGAAGCTTCGTGCAAAAATAGGACCCTGGGCGTTGATTTCGTCCAATTCCAAGAATATTTCCTTTGTAGGATTTCGAAGCCAAAAACAGCAGTAAAACAAGCAAGCGGCTCTTCGGCATCTCGTTAATAGGTTAGTGCCGGAAAATGCATAAATAGAACATATAATGTGTATAAAACATGTAGATATCATCAATAATGTGGCATGGAACATAAGAAATTATCGATACGTCGGAGACGTATCGCATCCCCAAGCTTAGTTCTTGCTCGTCCCGAGCAGGTAAACGATAACAAAGATAATTTCTGGAGTGACATGCCATCATAACCTTCATCATACTATTGTAAACATATGTAATGAATGCAGCGATCAAAACAATGGTAATGACATGAGTAAACAAATGAATCATAAAGCAAAGACTTTTCATGAATAGCACTTCAAGACAAGCATCAATAAGTCTTGCATAAGAGTTAACTCATAAAGCAATAAATCAAAGTAAAGGTATTGAAGCAACACAAAGGAAGATTAAGTTTCAGCGGTTGCTTTCAACTTGTAACATGTGTATCTCATGGATATTTGTCAACATAGAGTAATATAACAAGTGCAATATGCAAGTATGTAGGAATCAATGCACAGTTCACACAAGTGTTTGCTTCTTGAGGTGGAGAGAAATAGGTGAACTGACTCAACATAAAAGTAAAAGAATGGTCCTTCAAAGAGGAAAGCATCGATTGCTATATTTGTGCTAGAGCTTTTATTTTGAAAACATGGAACAATTTTGTCAACGGTAGTAATAAAGCACATGTATTATGTAAATTATATCTTACAAGTTGCAAGCCTCATGCATAGTATACTAATATTGCCCGCACCTTGTCCTAATTAGCTTGGACTACCGGATCATCGCAATACACATGTTTTAACCAAGTGTCACAAAGGGGTACCCCCATGACGCATGTACAAAGGTCTAAGGAGAAAGCTCGCATTTTGGATTTCTCGCTTTTGATTATTCTCAACTTAGACATCCATACCGGGACAACATGGACAACAGATAATGGACTCCTCTTTAATGCATAAGCATGTGGCAACAATTAGTGTTCTCATATGAGATTGAGGATATATGTCCAAAACTGAAACTTCCACCATGATTCATGGCTTTAGTTAGCGGCCCAATGTTCTTCTCTAACAATATGCATGCTCTAACCAATAAAGTGGTAGATCTCTCTTACTTCGGACAAGACGGACATGCATAGCAACTCACATGATATTCAACAAAGAGTAGTTGATGGCGTCCCAGAAGCATGGTTATCGCACAACAAGCAACTTAATAAGAGATAAAGTGCATAAGTACATATTCAATACCACAATAGTTTTTAAGCTATTTGTCCCATGAGCTATATATTGTAAAGGTGAATGATGGAAATTTTAAAGGTAGCACTCAATCAATTTACTTTGGAATGGCGGAGAAATACCATGTAGTAGGTAGGTATGGTGGACACAAATGGCATAGTGGTTGGCTCAAGGATTTTGGATGCATGAGAAGTATTCCCTCTCGATACAAGGCTTATGCTAGCAAGGTTATTTGAAACAAACACAAGGATGAACCGATGCAGAAAAACTCACATAAAAGACATATTGAAAACATTATAAGACTCTACACCGTCTTCCTTGTTGTTCAAAACTCAATACTAGAAATTATCTAGACTTTAGAGAGACCAAATATGCAAACCAAATTTTAGCAAGCTCTATGTATTTCTTCATTAATGGGTGCAAAGTATATGATGCAAGAGCTTAAACATGAGCACAACAATTGCCAAGTATCAAATTATTCAAGACATTTTAGAATTACTACATGTAGCATTTCTCAATTCCAACCATATAACAATTTAACGAAGAAGATTCAACCTTCGCCATGAATACTATGAGTAAAGCCTAAGGACATATTTGTCCATATGCAATAGCAGAGCGTGTCTCTCTCCCACACAATGAATGCTAGGATCCATTTTATTCAAACAAAAACAAAAACAAACCGACGCTCCAAGCAAAGTACATAAGATGTGATGGAATAAAAATATAGTTTTAGGGGAGGAACCTGATAATGTTGTCGATGAAGAAGGGGATGCCTTGGGTATCCCCAAGCTTAGACGCTTGAGTCTTCTTAGAATATGCAGGGGTGAACCACCGGGGCATCCCCAAGCTTAGAGCTTTCACTCTCCTTGATCATATTGCATCATTTCCCTCTCTTGATCCTTGAAAACTTCCTCCACACCAAACTCGAAACAACTCATTAGAGGGTTAGTGCATAATAAAAAATTATATGTTCAGAGGTGACATAATCATTCTTAACACTTCTGGACATTGCATAAAGCTACTGGACATTAATGTATCAAAGAAATTCATCCAACATAGCAAAAGAGGCAATGCAAAATAAAAGGCAGAATCTGTCAAAATAGAACAGTTCGTAAAGACGAATTTTAAAATGGCACCAGACTTGCTCAAATGAAAATGCACAAACTGAATGAAAGTTGCGTACGTATCTGAGGATCACGCACGTAAATTTTCATATTTTTATGACCTACCTACAGAGAGGCAGGTCGAAATTCGTGACAGCAAAGAAATCTGTAACTGCGCAGTAATCCAAATCTAGTATGAACCTTATTATCAAAGACTTTACTTGGCACAACAAAACACAAAACTAATATAAGGAGAGGTTGCTACAGTAGTAAACAACTTCCAAGACTCAAATATAAAACAAAAAAACTGTAGAAAAAACATGGGTTGTCTCCCATAAGCGCTTTTCTTTAACGCCTTTCAGCTAGGCGCAGAAAGTGTATATCAAGTGTTATCGAGAGATGAAGCATCAACATCATAACTTGTTCTAATAATGGAATCATAAGGTAACTTCATTCTCTTTCTAGGGAAGTGTTCCATACCTTTCTTGAGAGGAAATTGATATTTAATATTACCTTCCTTCATATCAATGATAGCTCCAACAGTTCGAAGAAAGGGTCTTCCCAATATAATGGGACAAGATGCATTGCATTCAATATTGAAGACAAAAAAATCAACGGGGACAAGGTTATTGTTAACGGTAATGCGAACATTATCAATTTTCCCCAAAGGTTTCTTTATAGCATTATCAACAAGATTAACATCCAAATAACAATTTTTCAATGGTGGCAAGTCAAGCATATTATAGATTTTCTTAGGCATAACGGAAATACTTGCACCAAGATCACATAAAGCATTACAATCAAAGTCATTGACCTTCATCTTAATGATGGGCTCCCAACCATCCTCTAGCTTTCTAGGAATAGAAGTTTCAAGTTTTAGTTTCTCTTCTCTAGCTTTTATGAGAGCATTCGTAATATGTTTTGTGAAAGCCAAGTTTATAGCACTGGCATTAGGACTCTTAGCAAGTTTTTGTAAGAACTTTATAACTTCAGAGATGTGGAAATCATCAAAATCCAAACCATTATAATCTAAAGCAATGGGATCATCATCCCCAATGTTGGAAAAAATTCAGCAGTTTTATCACATGCACTTTCAGCAGTTTTAGCAGTTTTTTGCAGTTTTGCAGGCTTTGCATTAGGAGTAGAAGCATTGCCAACACCAATTATTTTACCATTGATAGTAGGAGGTGCAACAACATGTGAATCATTAACATTACTAGTGGTGGTAATAGTCCAAACTTTAGCTACATTATTCTCTTTAGCTAGTTTTTCATTTTCTTCTCTTTCCCACCTAGCATGCAATTCGGCCATCAATCTTATATTCTCATTAATTCTAACTTGGATGGCATTTGCTGTAGTAACAATTTTATTTTCAATATCCTTATTAGGCATAACTTTCGATTTCAAAAGATCAACATCAGAGGCAAGACTATCAACCTTAGAAGCGAGAATATCAATTTTATTGAGCTTTTCCTCAACGGATTTGTTAAAAGCAGTTTGTGTACTAATAAATTCTTTAAGCATGGCTTCAAGTCCAGGGGGTGTGTTCCTATTATTGTTGTAAGAATTCCCATAAGAATTAGCATAACCGTTACCATTATTATAAGGATATGGCCTATAGTTATTACTAGAATTGTTCCGACAAGCATTGTTGTTGAAATTATTATTTTTAATGAATTTTACATCAACATGTACTTCTTGGGCAACTGTTGACGTCAGAAACCCCCTGGCGGGCAGAGACGGTCAGCACAGTAGAGCCGGGAACAACTAGGGCTGCGGCTGGCCCCAGTCCCTCTGAGCGACGGCCCGCAAAGCCTCCTGGTCGCACGTCCGATGTTTATCACAAGGGCGTGCCACCTGACCTATACCTGGTCAGGAAGGTGTGGATGATGCCTCGCTTAGTTTCCTGCAGGGCACACACGTAAACGTTAAATACGAGCCTCGATCAGCTCTCAGGTTATCCTGTGAATCGGCTCAAAGAGCCGATCCACCCATGATTCAGACGGGTGTCCGAATATATGGTGGTCCTGCTTGATCAAGATAAAGCTAATGAGATCCACGATGATGTAGGGTTTTCACCGCATAATCGGATCATCCTACTCACGATTGGGCCTCGCGCTCGCGCACGGTGACCGTAAGCCGATCCTAGACAGGGCCTAAAAACCAACACGAGGTTGATCCTCGGAACATCCTTTCTAGGGCTAGCAAATGCCACCCTACACGCCGCTGGATCCTCCAACCCTTTGTAAGGCCTAACTATTGCGGATGTTAAACTAATCCTTGATGAAACAAGGAGCAACCGTAACGGATCAGATCTACTAAACTATGATCAAGCGGGGTGCCGCCCCTACACCTAAGATAGGTGTAAGGGCGGCTAGACATGCAAGGGTTGCACTACGAAAGCATGTAATTCGAAGAACAATGCTAACCCTAACATGCCTAAGATAACTACGTTGCTCGCCATCAAAAAGGCTTCGATACGAGCAACGCATGAACAACGTGGGCAGGCTTGTCTGCCTAGATCGCAAGATGCGATCTAGGCAGCATGGTGCTTACCGGTAGAAACCCTCGAGACGAAGGAGTTGGCGATGCGCCGAGATTTGTTTGTGGTTGAACGTTGGTTGTTGTTTATTCCATAAACCCTAGGTACATATTTATAGTCCAGGGGACTTTCTAATGTGGGTGTGCACTAAACCGTGCACGGGTAAAACTCTAACTTCTAAACTAAGATGCGATCTAATATGTTACAGATACACGAGCGGTTTAGCCCAACTTGGTATAAAAGGCCGATTCACGTATTCCTTCTATGTATATTCTTCAAGTCCATCTTGGTCGCGGCCCACCTCTGACTCGGTCAAATTCTGGTGATAACACATGCCCCCCTGGTTTTGGAAATGACATTTCCAAAATCATTATACTTTCTTTCGTCGGGTCATGTCGTAGCAGAGCAGAACTGTTGCAGCATCCTTCATCATGACACTTTGTCTTTCCCACTTCTCTGTGAAATTTGATAGCCTTAGCATCACTTCCTCGGAAACTGCAATGGCATTGAATCTCCACTAGGCTCCTTGATATAGCACCTACCAGGCCCGTTGCCCCCCGAGTCTCGGCCAAGGCAAAACAGAGACGAGGATGCGCAAGTTAGCTGAATGCAAAGCCAGCCGATTTGAACACAAATCGGCTCCCCAGAGCAGAGAGCCTTCAAGGTGAGCTGCCCCCCGCCTCTAGCGCCTTGTTGACTAGATCGGCTCCCTTCCTTCGGTGGATCTGAAGCAACCCATTCTTGACCTGATTCTTCGTGGTCTGCTTACTGCCCCATTACACCTCTTGAGTCGACGGCCATGCATCGGCTTTCATATCCTTAAGTCGATGTCTGCTGCATCGGCTGTGCTCAAAAAATTTCGATTTTTGGATTTTTTACGGCCGATTTATGCATCGGCCCCCATACTTTGATACCCATCGACAAAGGATGAGACGCTTCCATTGCATATCCTCGTGTTTTATCCACCTGGGTGCCCCCCCGAGCCGATTCTGTCAAGAGAATTGATGGTATCGGCTCTGTCAGATTACAGTTGAACCCAGGTAGAATGGACGGTGAGGATAATTTTGGCCGATTGCTGGAATCGGCCTCCACATTGCTTGCTCGGTGAAGGTTTTGTAATGTCCCTTCATAGATCCTTTGGGGCCGATCACAAGGATCAGCCTCGCCACGTTTGTTTATTGATTCGCTCCAACTATATGGTTAGGCCGGTGGATAAAACCAGCCCAATCTCTGACTTTATCATGTTGGAGCGCTTGCTGTCGTCCACCTTGAGTGCATCGTGTAAACGTGGAGCACTAAGCTTCGTCGGAAGGACGAGCACCATGTTTGTGCCAGCCGATGTTTCATCATCGGCTTTCCTTTGCTTGGGGCGCCACTCCTTTCTCTGTGGACGACCCTCTTCATCCAGGGTTCGCTGAACCTTCGCAGCCGAATCAGGCCTTGCCTTCCTCAATGTATGCAAGTATAACCTCTCGGCTTCCTCCGGGCCGCGCAATCGCACAACCCCGCGTTTCGGGAACGGCTGAGCCCATCGGGGCACCACCTTGGCCGGTGGTACCTGTCTTCTTCTTTTCCCTCGTCTTCTGAATCCTCGAGATCTTCCCATCGAGGGGACTCGGCGCGTTTGCTTTGTGGCGGGAGAGGCCCTAAGCGCTCGAACACGGACACGTTGGCTGCCTCCTTCTTCTTCTGGTTGCATTCTGGGCAATTGCCGATTGTGGGCAATCGGCTCATTCCTGAATCCCAGTAGTGTCTGAAGAAGGGACAGTCCCAGTGCCTATCCTCGTCGTCTCGCTCCCTTGCCTCCCCCTTGGCACGGCGCTCGTGCTCCTCCTCATCGTGATCGTGCCGACGATGTCTTCTAGCTTCTCTCGCCAGACGATCTCTTTCACCATCGTTGTTGGATCGCCGGCGTTGGTCATACTGACTCACATACTTGTTGAGGAGGTGATCAGAGAGGGGTCGCTGATATCTTATGTTCTTCACTTCCCCCTCTGTGACGTAGCGCTTGCCGTCTTGGCGGAGCCGATCACTTGGAGCGGATTCCTCTGTGTCTTTGCTATGAGAGAAGCTGCCCTCGTCTCCGTCCTTACCAGAGTGGTGCCCAAGCTCTACCATGTTGATGTTGCACGAGAAATCTGGCTGGCACCCTCGATGGTAAGCATACTCCACCATGTTAACGGCGGGGAAGGGGTGTGTGTCGACCTTCATGGCGTACTGGTTAAAAATTAACCGTCCATTTTCTATCACCATTTGGATCTGCTGTCGCCACACCCTGCAGTCGTTGGTGGTGTGGGAGAACGTGTTATGCCATTTGCAGTATGGCCTTCCGTTCAGCTCTTGCGCCGTGGGGATCTTGTGGCCTTCGGGTACCTTTATATGCTTCTCCGTGAGTAAGAGATCAAAAATCTCCTCCGTCTTGGTCACGTCGAAGTCGAACCCTTTTGGAGGGCCTGGTGGTTTTACCCATTTACAGGACACGGGGCTTGTCGTCCGAGTCCATTCAGCCACCGCTACCTCCCCGATCTCCCATAGCACCTTCGTCTTCGTCCGCCTCAACCAGGGCCACCGCACGCTTGAATTTGTCCCGGTAAACATCCGGGTGGCGCTGTTCGTATGCCGACAGCCTTCGCACCATGTGCGCCAACGAAGGGTAGTCTCGCTTGGGAGGCCACGTCCTTGATCGATGATGAGAGACCCACCACCGCCAACTCGATCGCTTCCTTTTCGCTTACGTGAACCGAAAAGCATCGGTTCCTAATGGTCCTGAAGCGCTGGATGTATTCCGACACCGTCTCCCCGCGCTTCGTCGTACTTGCGCTAGATCGGCAATACCAACATCGGAAGCCTCCGAGTGATACTCGCTCATGGAACTGCTCTTCCAACTCGCTTCCAAGTCCGGATGGAGTTCGGTGGCAGCGATGTGTACCACCCGAAAGCCGATCCTGTGAGGGACTGTGCGAAGAACCTCACACGCAACTCGTCTGATGCTGAGATCGTGCCCAGCTGTGCCAAATATCGGCTCACATGCTCAATGGAGCTGGAACCATCTGATCCACTAAACTTTGTGAAGTCCGGGAGCCGATATTTGGGTGGTAGCGGGATCAGTTCGTAGTCGTTGGGGTACGGCTTGGTGTAGCCGAACGTCTTCCTTTTCGGCATCATGCCGAACTGATCTTTCAGGATTGCACAAATCTGATCCGTTGTGATGGCTGAAGGTGTCGAACCCTGAAGATTCGCCGGGGTGGCATACTTAACCAGCCATGCTTGCTTTTCCGGTTCTAAGCCAACTGCAGGAGCTGGGCTTTGGAGGTTCGTCGGAGTGGCGTATTTAGCTAGCCACGTTTGCTTCTCAGGATCGGCTCCCGACGTTCCTCCTGCCGTCCCGCAGGCCCCCGTCGTTGCGGCCTGGTTCGAGAGTGCCCGGGTGTTGCGGTCCGGTACGTATGCGCACGCGTATCCGTGCGGGATCTCCTTGGGTGCCTCAGGTAGGAATTGGTAGTCACTAGGATCACCACCAATCTTGTAGACGACGTATGCCGATGAGTTCGGCAGTTCAGGTGCTGCCCATGCGAACGGCTGGGGCTGGAGTGGCATCTCTCCCTTGAAAGTCCCCAGAGCGGGTCCCGACGGAGAATACCGGTGGCTCATGATTTCCTGGACCATGCGCAGAGCGACACGCTCCAAAGTGTTCACCAGGCTCTCAGAGTGGCGGTGCAGCGAATGAGCCACCATGTAGTTGATTTCCTGCCGCAGCAACCTGGTGCGTTCCTCTGACGGGGCGGACAGGTCCACTCCATCGAGTGCGCCTTCAGGTGTGAAACCCTTCCACCCGACGCCATGGGAGCGGGTTCGGTGGAAAGAGCCGATGAGTTCGGCTTCGAGGGTTGCCTTGATCTCGTCATGTTTCTTCTTGAGTTCATCAGGCAGATCCTCGTACTTGACCGGAGTGCTTTCCGCCATCTCGGATGTAGATGGCGATGTTGTGGATGTCGAAGGTCGTCCCACCGGGGTGCCGTAATGTGTTGACGTCGAAACCCCCGGCGGGCAGAGACGGTCGGCACGGTAGAGCCGGGAACAACTAGGGCTGCGGCTGGCCCTAGTCCCTCCGAGCGACCGCCCGCAAAGCCTCCCGGTCGCACGTCCGATGTTTATCACAAGGGCGTGCCACCCGACCTATACCTGGTCGGGAAGGTGTGGATGATGCCTCGCTTAGTTTCCTGCAGGGCACACATGTAAACGTTAAATACGAGCCTCGATCGGCTCTCGGGTTATCTCGTGAATCGGCTCAAAGAGCCGATCCACCCATGATTCGGACGGGGTGTCCGAATATATGGTGGTCCCGCTTGATCAAGATAAAGCTAATGAGATCCACGACGATGTAGGGTTTTCACCGCATAATCGGATCATCCTACTCACGATTGGGCCTCGCGCTCGCGCACGGTGACCGTAAGCCGATCCTAGACAGGGCCTAAAAACCAACACGAGGTTGATCCTCGGAACATCCTTTCTAGGGCTAGCAAACGCCACCCTACACACCGCTGGATCCTCCAACCCTTTGTAAGGCCTAACTATTGCGGATGTTAAACTAATCCTTGATGAAACAAGGAGCAACCGTAACGGATCGTATCTACTAAACTATGATCAAGCGGGGTGCCGCCCCTACACCTAAGATAGGTGTAAGGGCGGCTAGACATGCAAGGGTTGCACTACGAAAGCATGTAATTCGAAGAACAATGCTAACCCTAACATGCCTAAGATAACTACGTTGCTCGCCATCAAAAAGGCTTCAGTACGAGCAACGCATGAACAACGTGGGCAGGCTTGTGCTGCCTAGATCGCAAGATGCGATCTAGGCAGCATGGTGCTTACCGGTAGAAACCCTCGAGACGAAGGAGTTGGCGATGCGCCGAGATTTGTTTGTGGTTGAACGTTGGTTGTTGTTTATTCCATAAACCCTAGGTACATATTTATAGTCCAGGGGACTTTCTAATGTGGGTGTGCACTAAACCGTGCACGGGTAAAACTCTAACTTCTAAACTAAGATGCGATCTAATATGTTACAGATACACGGGCGGTTTAGCCCAACTTGGTATAAAAGGCCGATTCACGTATTCCTTCTATGTATATTCTTCAAGTCCATCTTGGTCGCGGCCCACCTCTGACTCGGTCAAATTCTGGTGATAACAACAACCAATGAAGCTAACGGAACATTATTAGGATCAACATTAGTCCTATCATTCACAAGCATAGACATAATAGCATCAATCTTATCACTCAAGGAAGAGGTTTCTTCGACAGAATTTACCTTCTTACCTTGTGGAGCTCTTTCCGTGTGCCATTCGGAGTAATTAATCATCATATTATCAAGAAGCTTTGTTGCTTCACCAAGAGTGATGGACATAAAGGTACCTCCAGCAGCTGAATCCAATAGGTTCCGCGAAGAGAAGTTCAGATCCCGCATAAAAGGTTTGGATGATCATCCAAGTAGTCAGTCCATGGGTTGGGCAATTTTTAACCAAAGATTTCATTCTTTCCCAAGCTTGAGCAACATGTTCATTATCCAATTGTTTAAAATTCATTATGCTACTTCTCAAAGATATAATTTTAGCAGGGGGATAATATCTACCAATAAAAGCATCCTTGCATTTAGTCCATGAATCAATACTATTCTTAGGCAGAGATAGCAACCAATCTTTAGCTCTTCCTCTTAATGAGAAAGGAAACAATTTTAATTTTATAATGTCACCATCTACATCTTTACACTTTTGCATTTCACACAATTCAACAAAAATATTTGAGATGGGCAGCAGCATCATCAGAACTAACACCAGAAAATTGCTCTCGCATAACAAGATTCAGTAAAGCAGGTTTAATTTCAAAGAATTCTGCCATAGTAGCAGGTGGAGCAATAGGTGTGCATAAGAAATCATTATTATTTGTGGTTGTGAAGTCACACAACTTAGTATTTTCAGGAGTACCCATTTTAGTAGTAGTAAATAAAGCAAACTAGATAAAGTAAATGCAAGTAAACTAATTTTTTTTTGTGTTTTTGATATAGAGTGCAAGATAGTAAATAAAGTAAAGCTAGTAACTAATTTTTTTTTTTGTGTTTTTATATAATGCAGCAAACAAAGTAGTAAATAAAATAAAGCAATACAAAAACAAAGTAAAGAGATTGGATTGTGGAGACTCCCCTTGCAGCGTGTCTTGATCTCCCCGGCAACGGCGCCAGAAAAAGAGCTTGATGGCGTGTAACTCACACGTTCGTTGGGAACCCCAAGAGGAAGGTATGATGCGCACAGCAGCAAGTTTTCCCTCGGAAAGAAACCAAGGTTTATCGAACCAGGAGGAGCCAAGAAGCACGTTGAACGTTGATGGCGGCGGGATGTAGTGCGGCGCAACACCGGAGATTCCGGCGCCAACGTGGAACCCGCACAACACAACCAAAGTAATTTGCCCCAACGAAACAAGGTGAGGTTGTCAATCTCACCGGCTTGCTGTAACAAAGGATTAGATGTATAGTGTGGATGATGATTGTTTGCAGTAAAACGAGTAGAACAAGTATTGCAGTAGATTGTATTCGATGTAAAAGAATGGACCGGGGTCCACAGCTCACTAGAGGTGTCTCTCCCATAAGATAAATAGCATGTTGGGTGAACAAATTACGGTCGGGCAATTGACAAATAGAGAGGGCATGACCATGCACATACATGATATGATGAGTATTGTGAGATTTAATTGGGCATTACGACAAAGTACATAGACCGCTATCCAAGCATGCATCTATGCCTAAAAAGTCCACCTTCGAGGTTATCATCCGAACCCTTTCCGGTATTAAGTTGCAAAACAACAGATAATTGCATTAAGTATGGTGCGTAATGTAATCAATAACTACATCCTTAGACATAGCATCAATGTTTTATCCCTAGTGGCAACAAGCACATCCACAACCTTAGAACTTTCACATCACTTGTCCCGCATTTAATGGAGGCATGAACCCACTATCGAGCATAAATACTCCCTCTTGGAGTTAAGAGCAAAAACTTGGCCGAGCCTCTACTAATAACGGAGAGCATGCAAGATCATAAACAACACATAGGTAATAGATTGATAATCAACATAACATAGTATTCTCTATCCATCGGATCCCGACAAACACAACATATAGAATTACGGATAGATGATCTTGATCATGTTAGGCAGCTCACAAGATCCGACAATGAAGCACATGAGGAGAAGACAACCATCTAGCTACCGCTATGGACCCATAGTCCAGGGGTGAACTACTCACTCATCGCTCCGGAGGCGACCATGGCAGTGAACAGTCCTCCGGGAGATGAATCCCCTCTCCGGCAGGGTGCCGAAGGTGATCTCCAGAATCCCCCGAGATGGGATTGGCGGCGGCGTCTCAGTAAGGTTTTCCGTATCGTGGCTCTCGGTACTGGGGGTTTCGCGACGAAGGCTTTAAGTAGGCAGAAGGGAGGCCACACGAGGGCCCCACACGATAGGCCGGCGCGTCCAGGGCTTGGGCCGCGCCGCCCTGTTGTGTCGGCGCCTCGTGGCCCCACTTCCTTTCCCCTTCGGTCTTCTGGAAGCTTCGTGCAAAAATAGGACCCTGGGCGTTGATTTCGTCCAATTCCGAGAATATTTCCTTTGTAGGATTTCTGAAGCCAAAAACAGCAGAAAACAGCAACTGGCTCTTCGGCATCTCGTTAATAGGTTAGTGCCGGAAAATGCATAAATACAACATATAATGTGTATAAACATTGTAGATATAATCAATAATGTGGCATGGAACATAAAAATTATCGATACGTCGGAGACGTATCACTGCGCTGCTCCCCTGGCCCCACACGCTGCTGCTGCGCGAGCTTCTACCGCATGCTGCTGCCTCTCTCTCTCAATTTGCCTCAGATTTGCTCCAGCTTTTGCACAAGCGGTAGTACCGCTCCGCAGAGCGGTACTACCGGTTTTAGGGCGATTTCCAGATCTGGTTTTTGGGCAAAACGGTAGTACCGCTTCGCACAGCGGCAGTACCGCCTTTTTCACGAATCTGACCGTTTTCTCGGCCCCAACAGCTATATTTTGCAGCCCCTATTTATACCTCTCTTCCACCTCCGCCCAAACTAACCCTTCCCCTCCATTCTCTCTCCTCCATTGTTGACCTTGGGTTCTTGCTTCCTCCTCTTGATCTCCCCACTATTTGTTGCATATTTTTGGGGGAAAGGAGAGAGGAGATATAGATCTAGAGCTTCACCAATTGAATCCTTCTCTAAGTGAGAGGATCTTGCTAGATCTAGATCTTGGAGTTTCTTGGTGTTTCTCCTCACTTTGTTCTTCCTCCCTTATCCCCCAATAGCTTCTTCTAGCTTTGTTGGAATTTGGGAGAGAAGAACTTGGGCATCCTAGTGGTGTTCTTAGCCATTGCATTAGGTGCATCGGTTTGGGTTCTCTCCGGGGTTTCGATCTCGTAGAGGGCATGTTACCTTAGTGGTGTTCTTGCCTTAGTGGCCTTGTTACCTTAGTGGTGTTCTTGCCTTAGTGGCCTTGTTACCTTAGTGGTGTTCTTTGTTGGAGATATGCCCAAGAGGCAATAATAAATTAGTTATTGTTATATCTTAGTGTTCATGATAAATGTTTACATCCCATGCTATAATTGTATTAACCGAAACATTGATACATGTGTGTTATGTAAACAACAAGGAGTCCCTAGTAAGCCTCTTGTATAACTAGCTTGTTGATTAATGGATGATCATGGTTTCGTGATCACGAACATTGGATGTTATTAATAACAAGGTTATGTCATTAGGTGAATGATATAATGGACACACACCCAAATGAGCGTAGCATAAGATCAAGTCATTAAGTTCAATTTGCTATAAGCTTTCGATACATAGTTGCCTAAGTC
>NW_025901284.1:0-13880 GCF_022539505.1 Lolium rigidum
CTCCCCTACATCATGCCGGAGGACGAGCAAGCGAGACTTGCGTCTGTGAGGGGGCAGCGTCGCCGGCAAGCTCCACCAACGCCAGCGGCCATGCTCCACCGGCGGATGCGCGAAGCTAGGGCGGAGAGGAGGGCAATAAGGCAGGCGTCAAACGGGAGGGACGAAAACGAGGCAGGCCCATCGAGTGCCCCAACCGGCGGCCTGGCCAATTGGGTGTTTCTTTGATGTTTCGTCAGTTGCGCCAACTGACGGCCAGTACATTGCGCCAACTGATGTTGAAACTATATTTTGGGTGTCTATTTGATGTTGGCGCGCCTTTGATGTTTACTGTTCTGTGCAAGTGCTCCAAATTTAAATGCTCCATGAATAAGACTTTACTTTTACTTCTGCTGGCAGCATTAGGGATAACGTGGCTCATGGTGAATCCCTTCGAAAAGTACTGCATAAAGAAATTAAACACATTAACAACAGTTACTTCCTCCGTCTCAAAGGATAAGGCGTAAATATTTTTCCAAAATTTCGTCATAGCATAAGGCGCACGATGCGGTGTATACGTTTTCTCCCAAAACTACCCTTCGATATTATTTATATCGCCTTAAACATCGGAAGTGGAGCAGTAAATTGTGTGGTTGTCATTGGCCTTCCACGACGCATGCGGGAAGCCGAGCCAAAAAATCCGGAAAGGAGCACAATAGATGCTTCATAAACAAACAGATGATAGAAGCAAAGTTTCTTGACAAGAGCAAATACGTACAAATAATTAACTAGGCATGGATCTTTGGAGAAGTCGTCAGTAATTGCCTGGCTTCGTCACGGATTATCACTCTTCGGGCTCTGCTGATCACTCATCTCCGTCATCCACGGATCATCACTCTTCTGCTCATCACCAGTCCACGACTTCCTCAGGTTCTGCCAATAATCACTACTCTTCGACGCATCAGTACTCTCCAGCCACTGCTCATCATTCATCTTCCTCCGCTTGCCATGAGGGGGACTTGTCTGCTGGGTGTTGTCGCTGGAAGCTGCTGCCTTCAAGCTTGCTAGTTCAGCCTGCACGCTTGCAAGTTCAGCATTTAACCTTGCTATTTCAGCTGCAGCATTTTTCTGTGCACGTTCAACTTCGATCTCTGCTTTATTGCATTTGTCACACAAATGTCCCCTCAGCGTGTCTTCCTTCTTGCAACCGGGGCAAAAGACAAGGTAACGCAGGAAGAACCATATCTTAACGTAGAGCTGGTAGCTCACGTAAGCATCTTTAGCTGCATACACTACAAGAAATATGGTGACTTGCGACCCTCCATATTGGTCGCTGAAAGGTCATTGTGCACCTTCTGTGACCACGCCATGACCAATAACTGTTGGTCGCCAGTTGAGCGTCACTGACGGCGCACGACGACCTTTTTATTTAAATGGTCGTAGTCCTCTACGACCAAAATTGATGGTCGTAGATTATATGACCAAAATGTTGGTCACGGGCTGGCTTGCCTATCCACGTCAGATCCAACGTGGCAAATCCTACGTGGCAGGACATACATCGAAATCGGCCCAGTCCAGTTCTACCGTTTACATGGGCCGAATCCAAAACTGCGGACTGTTTCTTCTTGGGCCTTTGCCTTTAAAAATTCCAATTCTTTTTACTGCTTCAGATTTTTTACATCCGTTTTCTTATGGGTCTTGGCCTTTCCATTTTCGTTTCCTATATTTTGTTGCGATTTGAAATGAGTCGTTGGGACTAGCCCTTTTAGAGCCCAATACATTTCTTTTCATATCAGCAACACCAGTACAGTTCAAAGCCTACGGCATTCTAGATAAATAACAACCCAGTTTTCATTACAATATACTAAAAAGGAGTATCTAAAAATGACAAATCAACACTCATCAAGTAACAACCAAGTCTATTACAATATTCCTGTCAGAAAAGAGAGAAACAAACACCATAATATAATCATAAGATAAGAGCAGCTATTTGTTGAGTAATAGTACAACCGAATTTCTTTAGCCTGTAGTTCTTCGAACTTCAGCTATGTTCCATACTGTCAAAGAGTAAACAACCATAGGTACCTACAGGTCAGCTCAGAGAGTAAAACACCAGATATAGAATAACATTATAAGCATCACTTGATAGAATCACTGCTGCTTCAGAAATTCCCTGAAAAAGGGCCACTAACTTGAGGATGAAGGCATAAGTGAAGGCGTCTTCTTGCAGTTTCTCAAAACTGCATGTTAAAAAGGATAAGTTAGGCTGCAGACACAATGATATTTCTTTTGGTACAAACTACATTGTAAACAAAGAAGACAGTAACAAGCACCAAACATTAATCGCAGAACAAGTAATAACATGAAGTCGCCTCCATTCTTTACCTTCCTGAGTTGGAGAAGTACCCAGCACCGAGATTGCACTTGAATAGCAGGAGCTTCCATCGGTTTTCAGTTCGCTCAGCTTTGCGACGAACTTAGCAGGCTCCAAATACATCATGCAAGTATCTACTGTTCAAAGAGGAGTTAGCTGTGAGCATGTGTTGTAATAGCTTACCAGAGCTAACTAAAACTCGGATTCCAAGAACTGCACCGTTAAAACCAGCATTGACAAGAATGTGGGGATACTTTTGGGCTTTTAGCTGCAGCATGCACAGACATCTCGGGTGCATCGATCGTAATCCTAATTTACCGAACTTCTATAGATTACATAAATCAGTTAGACATGCAACTTGAACCTACAAATCTAGTTAACAAAGTTAATAACAACCAAGCTAAGGTTGATACAAATAAAATAAAGTAACAAAGCTAGCAATACTAATAGATGCGAGTTCAAGTTACTTATTTATACTGTCACTTTTCTATTTCTGCTGATGCTTACAACTCTAAGCTTGTATACAGATTTGACATGCTTTGGATTTTGGGCATCTACAAATTTATGGGCACCTAACAGTTCCATGGTGTCTCAAAGAGTAACTAATCAGTTATATATAACACTTACATATGCTGTGCACACAGAGATGGAGAGGACGTACGGAAGTCATTCCTGGAGCATTGACAGATGGATTATCTGCGTGTGCTTGGAACCTCAGTGAGCAGCTTGTAGTAGTTGGCCTGGCCGAATATCGATGCATTTTCACTCGCACCCTATTGCTTCCCTTGCTCTAGTTACGCAACACAACGCACAAATGAGAAGCCATTAGCAAGAGACCAAAAAGATGAACATGAAGCAAAAGGACTAAGAGAGAGTTTGTGTACTTAAACAAATAGTGTTAGTGATATAGGGTGCTTGTGAGTGTAAGGATAGATTGATGTTAACCATCAAGTATACAAGAGTATGCTTTCTGTAGTATGAGCTTATCTGAAAAAATAGTAGGTGGAATGCAACAACAAATAAACAATCCGCAAAAAGTTTTAAGATATTACTCACAGTGTTCACTATTTCTTACACAAACTGTGAATGTGGTTCAACGAGTAATTAGATAGTTCAGGAAATTAAGGCATCACGCAGTGCAACCATAGAACCACATTAGATTATTGCACCAGAAAGGCCAAGAAGAAAATAAAAAGGGAACAGTGAACTATGCATGTGCAGCCTAACTTGCATAACATTATTACCATTATAAACTATGCTAGCAATTCAGAGATCCTCTAAAGATGGTTACAAAAATCAGTTTCTAGAAAAGTAATAGGTATTGACTGAAATAAAGGTAATGCTGCCATCCGCAAGGTACAATTTTCAAAGAAAGACAGTAACTTCAAATTTATAGAGATATTTCACTCTTCATTCCTTTTTAAACACAGTACATGAAGATAAAATCTTAGATATGCTAGTTCAACGGTGCCCAATTCACTAAGCTAGCGCCCACAGAGAGGTAATATGATGGTGATGATGCACCATTCTTGACATATGTGGGGACAAACAAAACAAGCTCCAACTGATATGCTAGTGCTGGAAATGTTACTGTTTACTGCCCCACGGTACTCCACGTCTAGCAGTACAAGAGTGTGCTATGAACAGAGAACATCCAAGCAGTCATAAGAATCATGGTACTAAATACTAATAGCACTTAAATAGGCCAACTGCTAGCTGCTAGGCATAATTAGCAATTATATGAGACTTTCTTCGCAGTCACAAATCCAGGTAGTAATAATAGGAACCGCATTGCTTGTATTCCTTTCTACCATATTCATCATTGATACACCATTCTGAAAGATTCAGCAAGAACTAATCAAACGCTTTGACAGAGATAAGCAAAAAAAAAACAAATCCTGCGCGCTGGGATCTGACAAACCATGGAGACGAGGATGAGATAAAACACTGGCGACCTGGGACTTGGGGTTCAGGTCCAGAATAGATCCTGCTGATGCCGATGTTCTTGCCGGAGGAGCAAGCCAGGTAGAGCTGGATCCGGGGACGGTGGCTGCCGAGGAGGAGGCATCCGGCGGCGGCCTTGTCGAAGAGGAGCGCATCCGGCGGCGACCTTGTTGGGGAGGAGCGGATCCGGCGGCTGCGTGATCCGAACGAGGGGGGTATGGTGGCACCGAGGTCATGGAGGACTCGCCCGTAGCGTCCCTGTGGAAGAAAGACGGGAGAGTCAGAGGGAGCCAGGGAGGTAGGGATCTAGGGATTTGGAGAGAAGGGGGTGGGGAAGACCTTCGCGCATGCGGGAAGATGGATGCTGTTCATGGCCGCGATCTGATTCCCGCACTGCCCGCCCTGGATGTGGAGGAGATCTCTCGGCATAGCCGCCGCGGGGCTAACATCTGTTCCCCCGTCGTCCGATCCGGGTCACCACCGCTCGCTACAGGGGCGCCGCCATCTCCATAGACCTCCTGCAGCTCCACTCGGATCCCGGACTACGGTTTGTGTTGGGGCGCATGATTTCGAGGTTTGACGGGGTGGAATAGATAGAGGTGGAGGAGGGGGTTCAGGGGCGGGGGTCAGCGGGGCAGGGCGTCGCCGGAGTTGGCCGGGATCTTGGCCGGCGTTGGAGGAAATGGGAGGGAGGAAGCGGTGGGAGCCTGGAAGAGGGGTAGGTCGTGGGGGAGTGATTCTATTCGGTCGGGTGGGGTCGAGCTGGAAGGGAATGTGGCCTCCCGCTCAACATTTCATCTCCCGCGTGTGGGCTCGATTTGGTCTCGCCACCATGCTCGACCCAATTTACATTTAGATTCGTTTGCCGCGTGAGCCAAAATGCAGCGCGGGATTACAGTAGGGGCGTTCAGATTTCGGGGTATTTGTGGCGTTAGATGAAGAGGTCTTATGGACGCTGATCCGTGGGCAGCTATTTGCTGTCTTCTGATTGGGTAAAGAGGAGTGCCCACGAATCAAATGATATAATCCTTGTGGATCCCGCATGTCATACAGGCTGCCAACATGTCCTATGTGGTCAATGTGTTTCACATGTCAATGAAGACTAAGCTTAGTCATATATCTGGACACATCAGCGAAAGTCGACACATAGACATGACACGTAGGCGGACATGAACACGGCGCATACGTGAATTTTTTAGGTGGTCAACCAATCATTTTAAGGCATCATGAATTAGCTGTTATGGCCATTTAAATTGATCGTAATCGTCTAAAAATAAATCATAAATCATATCATATATTCTATGACCATTTCATGCAAGAAAAGTATGACCTTTTTCACTAAACTGGTCGTAACGATTTAGGGTTTGAACCCTCCCAAACGCCTTACGACTATTTGGTGCAAAAAAGTCATAGATTTATGACTAATCAATCCACGGTCACAATAAGTTGGTCACTAGTTAACACATTTCTTGTAGTGATACTCCAGGTTTAAATCAGACAACGGCCGCTCTTCCCAGTAATCGTGCCTCTCTGGAGGGAATTTGTCCTTCATCTGGCTGTACGACTCGTCGATGATGCTAGTTGCAAGACTAGCCATTCCATCCCTCATTAATTTTCCTCTCTCGTTGAGACCTTTGACGTTGACAAATTTCTGGATATCGATCCAGTTCTCCCTAGGAATTATAATCTTCTCGTAATATAACTTTATAAAATCTGCTCTATTGTCAACGGTGCAGAACACAATTCCTTGATTTTGAAGGAATGAGCGCAGCGCCGGACATTCCCCGTTGGTCCTGAAAGCAAAAAATTATTACTTGCGAGATCAACACTTGAATAAAATTTGGGACTACGAAGCTAGTCTATATGCAATCTCATAGCTTGAATATAAAATTTGAAACTACATAAGTTTAGTAAGTTCATGATCAACAGTCTGAAAATTATCTAGTCATAATTCATTTGGTACTAATAGAATGCATGAACAACACTTTTATGAAATGTGTAAGTGCAATTGTTTAGTCATTGAAATTTCATTTTGCATCATATAATTTTGAAACTAACAAAAGTCTATTAAATGCAAGATCAAGACTCCGAAAATTTGCTTGTGATAATTAATTTAGTATAATGAAATCCAGTACATGCTAGATGAGCATATGGATAGATTCAATTTGATGCAAAAATTTAGTACTTGCGAGATCAATACTTGAATAAAATTTGGGAATACGAATGTTTAGTCTATGCAATCTCATAACTTGAATAAAATTGACATAAGTTTAGTAAGTGCATGATCAAGAGTCTGAAAATTATCTAGTCATAATCCATTTGATACTAAAAGAATGCACGACCAACACTTTTATGAAATGTGTAAGTGCAATTTTTTAGTCATTGAAATATCATTTTGCATCATTAATTTTGAAACTAACAAAAGTCTATCAAATGCAAGATCAGGACTCCGGAAATTTGCTTTGTGATAATTAATTTGGTATAATGAAATCCAGTAAATGCTAGATGAGCATATGGATACATTCAATCTGCAAGATCAGGACACCATGCATGCTTTGTGGCTTTTGTTACACAAAACACAGAAACAAAACTAGTTTTGCAGCTAGCACGGTTTGTAGTTTAATTTGTTGCACCTAGCCCAAATGAACCAATTTGTAACTTGCTGTTGCACGAATTCCCAGTTAGAAAACACAGAAATATGACTCGGTCTGAAACTAAATTCACAATTCAACATCATATAGCTAAATACACGGTTCATTAACACAAGAATTATGGATAATCCCCTCTCCACAATTTCTTTCAATAAAATGCACTATCCCATATTCTTGAAACTGCCTTGCGAATTATGGTGCATGTGAGTTGCAATTTTCTCTCAAACAGAGAAAACAGAGCACTCGAGATTAACTAAAACAGATCAAGATTAACTAAAACAGAGCACTCGAGGGTGACTTGGTTCATGCACTAGCGATTAACTAAAATCTGAGCAAGATTAAGTAAATCAGAGCAAGATTAAGGTCTACAAACCAAGAATAGTGGCAGACGAGGACGTGGTTCCTCATGGACAGTTGAACGACGGCGAGGTAGTTGTCTTCTTCGTGGTTGGGGTCCTCCGGAGTGTACTCGAGATCCAATCCTACAAATTTGTTCTCTTCTTCTTCCGCATACCACTGCGCGTACATCTTCAGGTACTTTCTCATCGTCTCCTCCTCGTTTGTGTAGACAACATCGATCTCCTTGCCGCCATGGACGGTGAAGGTCCTGATCTGAGTAAAGGCCTGCATGGCTGACGGCGGAGGAGGCAGAAGCGGTTGCGGAACAGAGGAAGAGGAAGAAGAAGCGTCCATGGCGCGGAGGAGGCAGAAGCGGAGGAGGAGGGTTTTTCGTCTAGTGGGGTGGAACCGGCAAGAAGCGGAGATAAATGAGTGGGAGGAGGAGTGGAACCGTCACGGAGAGGCGGAGGAGGGTTTTTCGTCTGTGAATTACTGATTTATTAAAATTAGTAAAATCCGCGAATGAGGGTTCCATTTTACCTGCTGGCCCCTAATCCACATAAAATTACCGGAAATGGTCCAACCCAGTGGTATCTACTGCTAGATGGCCCCACACGTCAGTGGGTGCCATTTTGCCCCACCCACCCCAAAATGTCCTATACCAAAAGCAACTTTCTCCCCTGTCTCACTCTCTCTCTCCCAACCCAGCCGCCACAGCCGCCTCTTACATGAATAATATGGGGTAGACCACGGTGAGTTGCACCCAGACACCCCAAATATAGGGTTTTAGGCCAAAACATGCACTTTTGGGGCAAATCAAGTGGATGGGGATGCCAGGGTGAGGCCACACTTGGCACATGGGTGCACCAATGCATGCCCCAAACTGCTACCCTTGGAATTTACATGAATAATATGGGGTAGACCATGGTGAGTTGCACCCAGACACCCCAAATATAGGGTTTTAGGCCAAAACATGCACTTTTGGGGCAAATCAAGTGGCTGGGGATGCCGGGGTGAGGCCACACTTGGCACATGGGTGCACCAATGCATGCCCCACACTGCTACCCTTGGAATTTACATGAATAATATGGGGTAGACCATGGTGAGTTGCACCCGGACACCCCAAATATAGGGTTTTAGGCCAAAACATGCACTTTTGGGGCAAATCAAGTGGTCGGGGATGCCGGGGTGAGGCCACACTTGGCACATGGGTGCACCAATGCATGCCCCACACTGCTACCCTTGGAATTTACATGAATAATATGGGGTAGACCATGGTGAGTTGCACCCGGACACCCCAAATATAGGGTTTTAGGCCAAAACATGCACTTTTGGGGCAAATCAAGTGGCTGGGGATGCCAGGGTGAGGCCACACTTGGCACATGGGTGCACCAATGCATGCCCCACACTGCTACCACTGGTGGAAAAAGGGGCTTTGGTCGCGGTTCGCAACTGCCATTAGTCGCGGTTGCGCAACCGCGACCAAAGTAGCGCGACTAAAGGCCCCCCCCTTTAGTCGCGGTTCCTTACGAACCGCGACTAAAGGCCCGTCCACGTGGGCCGCGAGCGGCGCCGTAGGGCGGAGGACCTTTAGTCGCGGTTCTTCCGGCCAACCGCGACTAAAGGCCTCCGCGAGGTTTAGGGTTTAGCCCCCCCTCCCCTAAATCCGGTTTCTTTTTAATTTGTATTATTTTATTTCTTTTGGGTTTTAATTTTGAAGGAGTTTCACATATTCTACGGTACTACATACATGCATATGAATGTACAATTTCAAACAAATTTGAAATTAGAACCAAAAAGAATTCAAGAGGAATATACAATATATATTCAATATCGGATGACCATATACAATATATATTCAATATCGGATGACCATATACAATTTTGAACAAGTTAGTTACAAATTCTGGTGCATATAAAGTTCTACGTCATCGTAATGGTGTTCTCCTCTAGGATCGATGACTTCCCTCGCCAACCATCCGGCTAGTTCCTCTTGAAGTGGTCGGAAGCGAGCTTCGGACTAAGCGTCTTCCGGAGGTTATTCCTCGGGATGTTGTTCTCACACTTCGGTCCCGCTCATTGCGGTATCTCCGGATCCTCTCACAAACATAGTATCCACATAGATTGGTCCCCGGTGGCTAAATATCCCCGGTCGTCCGCACTTGCCATTTTAAAATGTACCTCTTTTTTGAATTCACCGACCTTGGTATCTACGAACCGTCTCCAAACCCTACGAGGCAAAGAAAATTAAATAAACAAGAGAGTTATTAATTAGTTACTTGATATTAGGAAATGATGAACGAAATAGGCCGATCGATATAGAGCGCAAATGAATGAAAATAATTACTTTTGCATCATTTTTCTCATGTCGGCCCAAAGCGCCGGATCCATATTCGGAGAGTCGTGGACGAGAACCGAGGAGGTCCGAACTTGAATTACCATAAGAATCTAGTGGAACCTCGCGGACACGATACATGCACGAGTCATGCATAACTCATCGATTAGCCACATACCATGCATGGAGTAAACAAAAGAGAATGTGCTCAAGACAGAAACACTCACCCAAAATGGTAAGGAAATAGAATATCACTTTTCGTTGTCTGTTTTCTAATAAACCGCCACGAGTCATCCTCCACGTCGGCGGGGTGGTGTTCTAACACATGTGAATTAACGATGTGTGGGTCAATGAACCCAACATCATGGATGTTCCTTATTCGCATTTCCGGCTTCTTCATTCTGCATAATAGCGTACACAACAAGATAGTTAGGACAATATATATATAGTGCAGGCAATGAACGAGATGGGGTAGAAATTAATAAATCACTTACAGAACGTAGCAACTGATGATAGATTTGTCGAGGTCGCGCAGATTGAACAGTTGGAACAATTCACTCGGATGAATTTGTACCCGGTAATGTTTGAAGTGATGCTCATATCTAACTTCCGCATAGATATAGTCTTTGGCGTTTTTATGTTTTATGTAACCCTTGTACCAATTTAGCGAGACCTTTCATTTGTCGAGGTAGATCCTCTTCCTGCGCAGGCTCGACGAGAGGGCCATTCTTCACATATGTAAATACTACGTCCTTCATTGGCGCCTCATCAAGGCCTAGCGATGCACGAAGAGTGATACCTAAGTCGGCCGCTTGTTCTCGGCACTCGTTACGGTCAATCCATGTGCTGCCGTAGTTGCTATGATATCGGGGCATCCGGATCGGCGGCTTGCACTATGAGCGGGGCGATCGATTGTTTACTTTGTTCCTCGAGCTCGGGCAACTTCTTTCCCCCTTTCTAATTTTGTCTCGGCCTCGTCCTCCAAGGCTTTCTTCTCCGCCAACTCTTGGTTCCTCTTGAACGCGAGTGCTTGCCTACGAAGTTCACGTAAATAGTCGTCGAGCAGATTCTTCGCAGCTTGGGACGGTGTGTTCAAAAATGACTTAGCCCATCGCTTTTGCTTGTCGGAAAATACCGGCTTGGGCTCGCCCTCTCTTTTCTTCTTGCACTCCTCCTTCCATTTCTCATGCTGAGCAGCCACGGCCGCTGCATTTTCCTCGACACTAAGTTCCCAAGGCCTCGGGATGAGAGGCTTCGATGATGGCTGCGGTATCTTTGTGGTTCTAGGTACATAAGGGTCCGGGTTAATAACCCGGGACTCGCCGCTTCTTCGCCGGAGGTGGATTGGGGGCGGTGTCCGCTGATCACCCGCCGGACGAGGACCGGGGGCGGCGTCGCTGCACCGCCGGAGGTGAATTGGGGGGCGGCGTCGGCTGACGTGAAGGAGGTGTAGGTGAAGCACCACCACCACCGCCGCCACCGCCACCGTCACCGCCACCGCCACCGCCACCACCACCACCACCGTAGGGGGGTGGACTTGTTGGCGCCTCGCCTGGAAACTTGATAAATTTCTTCTGCCATAGAATGAACTGGCGCTTGACATCTCCAAGTCTTTTCACCCCTTCGGGTGTAGCAATGTCAATGTCCGGGTCCTCAAACCCTTGGACTATCTCCTCCACCGTCACACGAGCATAGCCATCTTGAATGGGGTTGTTGTGGTGGAGTGCTCCGAGTGGCAAAGCACCGCCGATGGCTACCTTCATGGACATGTTCCCGATAGGATAATACAGAAGACATGCTTTCATCTCCTTTATATCGTCCACGGGGTAGCGAGGAGGCTCCGGTGCAGTAATTTCGACCACCGGAGGCTCCGGTGCGGTAATTTCGATCGTCGGTGCACCAGCCGGTGAGGCCTCCGTGGAAGCCACGCTGCTTCTTCTCCGCTGCGGCTTCCGAGATCCATTGGATGATCTTCATGCTTCGCGCCCGAGCTGCATCTCTTTCGGCGACTAGTACACTCACGGTTTTCTTCATCACATCCATTTCCGTTACCAACTTCGCCACAACATCCGCATCCCGATCCATCTTTCTCTTACGACACGTAACCGTACGGGTCATCGTTCGGGGGAACCCTACTTTCCACGGAATGGGCCCCATGCCTCGTACACGTCCTCCGGTGTTCGGGATTCCCGAGGGTTTTGTCGTGGCGTCGTTCTCTCCGGTGAACTTGATCCTCCCCTCTTGAGCTTCCCTCATTGCCTCAATAAGCTTTTGGGTGGGTGTAATTATTTTGCCCTGATAAACACACTCCCCGTCTCCGGGTTCAGCGATCCCCCATGCCCGTACCACCGGCTTTTGGCCCTTGGGTCCCATCCCTCCGTGCACTGGACGGATTCCTCGCGCCCTCGGCTCGCTCTCCATCTTCTCCCACCTAGGCTGCCAAAAGCGATACCCTCCCGGCCCCATAATATGATTGTACTCCTTCTTGGCCGCATTCTTCTTATTTTTTCGACATTTCAAGGAACTGCTCCGATTTCTTTTGCTTCACAAATTCTGGCCAATCATGTTGCAGTTTCTCATATTGTCCTTTGAAATCCGGAGTCTTGCCCTGCTTGACAAAGTCATGGGCTAGATTTTGCTTGTATTTCCGAATGCGTTGGACATCTTAGAAAGAGCGAACTGTTTGACTAGCTTGCACCTCTCCTTGTTTTCCTGAATCTTGTTACCCTCCTCATCGTATTTGCGGTATTCGGAGGTAGAACGAAATGTTCCATAAGCTTGTTGAAGCAATCTTTTTTTGTTCTCTTATCGACAAAAGTGAAACCAAGACGTGCCTTCTTTGGCTCATTCCACTCCTGGAAGGTGATCGAGACGTTGTCTCTAACAACGGCTCCGCATTGGCTGATAAACTTGGTGGCGTTCTTGCTTGGGCTCCGGCCGCCTGCGGTTGCTTCCTCGACAACCTCGATGGTGCATGTTTCGTTTGGTTTCATCGTCTTGGTTGCGCCACGCTTTGACGACGTACTCGATTTTTTCGACGATCCGGCCGAGGGCTAAAATAAGAAAGAGAGTCGCGCGCGTTAGTACACACATATTTATTCAAATCAGTTAGTTTGTATCACCAGAGGCTCAATGTATATATATACCTCGACGCCGGAGGTGGTTGCTACTTCCAATTGAAGATCGTCATTTATCGACGTTTCTTCGACATCATCTTGCTGACGGCGCCCTTCATCTTCACCCTCAAGGTTCAGATAAGAAGAGATATCATCTTCTTCTTGTCCGGTCGCACATATAGAATATCGCCTTTTATGATGCCGAACATATGGTCTTCGGCGTCCGGATCATAGTTGTCCGAGATCGGGTCAGCTCTATCGTCCGCCATATGTCGATCCCGAAAACATGTAGTAAAAACAAATTAATTGTGTATATGCCAGCATTATCATATCTCTTCTACATATAAAGAGAGAGGCGACGAGGGAGGCGAGAGGGGGGACGCAGTGATCGCGTGACCGAGAGAACGGTGGTGGTGGCGAAAGGGGGGACGCAGTGACCGCGTGACCGAGAGACCGGTGGCGGTGGCGAAAGGGGGACACATAACCCTCGCCGCCCCCTCTCGATCCCAAATAAAATTTTGTTAAGTTAAAATTTTACTTAACAAAATTTAGACTTAATGATCAAAATTTTGTTAAATTTTGTTACATATTACATATTTGTTAAATTTTGTTAAGTCAAAATTTTGTTAGTGTACAAATTTTTAGTTAAGTTAAAAAAACAAATTTTAGTAAAATTTTTAGTGATCAAAATTCTGTAACTTAACAAAATTTAGACTTAATGATCAAAATTTTAACTTAAGAAAACTTAATGATCAAATTTTAACTTAAGAAAACTTAATGATCAAAATTCTGTAACTTAAGAAAACTTAATGATCAAATTTGAAATGATCAAATTTTAGTAAAATTTTAGTTTCATTATACTATTACATGTGTAAATTTTTGTTAAATTTTGTTACATATTACATATTTGTTAAATTTTGTTAAGTCAAAATTTTGTTAGTGCACAAATTTTTAGTTAAGTTAAAAAAAAAAAAAAAAAAAAAACAGAGAGAGGCAGGGGGGGGGCGGGGGCGCCGTGGTGTGTGGCGCTCCCCGCGCCACCGGTCTCTCTCTCTCTCCCGGGCGGCGGCGGCGGGCGAGCGGCGGCGGCGCTGCGAGAGTGGGGGCGCGCGGTGGCGCGGCAAGCATACACGGCGCGGCGCCTC
>NW_025901285.1:0-18396 GCF_022539505.1 Lolium rigidum
AAATATCACTGAATGTAGTTTTTGGCACTCCTAGCAATTTCAGGAAGGAGAAAATCGAGTTCGAAGTAGTTGACTGGGAATCTCAGTACCACGCCATCCTCGGCAGGCCTGCGTTTGCCAAATTTATGGCTGTACCCCATTATGCATACTTGAAACTGAAGATGCCAGGCAATAACGGGACAACGATAACCATCCATGGAAGCTTCTCCCGTTCAGACAACTGCGACAGAGATTTCCAAAAAATCGCCTCGAAATTCGGAGCTAAGGAAGAACTTAACGCAATCGACGCCATCACGGACCACACGAAGCCACCAGCCGATAATCGAAATATAAGATCCGACGAGTTTGACGTCGCAAAGGAAGCAAAGAAGCAGCAGGTGCACCCCTCTGACCCGAAG
The DNA here is from genome assembly GCF_022539505.1 of Lolium rigidum. NCBI lineage: Eukaryota > Viridiplantae > Streptophyta > Magnoliopsida > Poales > Poaceae > Lolium > Lolium rigidum. The sequence continues at coordinate 399 of NW_025901285.1, forward strand.
AAAACGGTCAATACGTCGGCAGACCTTACTGTCGCATTGGAAGGTGCGCTCATCGAGTTCCTCCGTGAGCGCTGGGAGATATTTGCATGGGAACCATCCGACATGCCAGGTATCCCCAGGGAACTCGCTGAGCACGCCCTCAATGTTGACCCAAAAGCCAAACCAGTACAACAGTCGATGCGCCGATTTTCTGAGCCAAAGAGAAAAGCAATCGGCGAAGAAATTAGTCGACTCCGCAAGGCAGGATTCATTCGGGAGCTCAAGGAAGCCGAGTGGGTGGCCAATCCCGTCATGGTGCCAAAGAAAGACACAACCGCTCTTCGCATGTGTATCGATTACACTAGTCTTAACAAGCATTGCCCAAAGGATCACTTCCCACTGCCTCGTATTGATCAAATAGTCGACTCCACAGCTGGATGCGACCGTCTCTCCTTTCTCGATGCATACTCCGGGTACAACCAAATCAAGCTCAAGAAGGAAGACCAGGAGTTAACCGCGTTCAACACCCCACACGGCGTTTTCTGCTACAACGTCATGACCTTCGGGTTGAAAAATGCGAGGGCAACTTATCAATGGTGCATGCAAGCCTGTCTTGGAGAACAGATCGGGAGGAATATCGAAGTTTACATTGATGATATTGTGGTAAAAACGAAGCATGCCGCCACTCTCATCGACGATTTACGGGAAACCTTTGACAATCTTGACAAGTATAAAATCAAGTTGAACCCGAAGAAATGTTTCTTCGGGGTGCCAGGAGGACAAGTACTCGGGTACTTCATCTCAGCTAGAGGTATAGAAGCCAATCCTTTGAAGATCAAAGCTATTCTTGACATGGAGCCGCCAAAGAATCTGCACCAGGTGCAGCAATTGGCAGCGCTCGGCAGATTCATCGCCAAGCTAGGAGAAAAAGCTTTGCCCTTCTATAGCCTAATGAAAAAGTCAGAAAAATTCGAGTGGACAAATGAGGCGCAAGAGTCTTTTGATAATCTGAAGAAAATCTTATCGACGTCCCCAGTACTTGTAACTCCACGCTAGAAAGAAACACTGCTTATGTACATAGCAGCAACGGTGCAAGTCTTCAGCAACGTCCTGGTTGTCGAACGAGAAGAAGCAGGGAGAGTTCACGGCGTGCAAAGACCCGTTTACTACCTCAGTGAAGTACTCACACCTGCGAAACAGAGATACCCTCATCACCAGAAGCTGGCGTATGCAGTATGGAGAACAGCTCGCAAGCTACGACATTATTTCACGGAGCACCCTATCATCGTCGTAAGCGAGGCACCGCTGAAGAATATACTCACTAACCCAGAGGCCACGGGTCGAGTGTCCCAATGGGCTATCGAGATAGCGCCACACGACATAACTTACGTCAACCGAACGGCGATAAAGTCCCAAATCCTTCCAGATTTTGTGGCCGACTGGATCCAGTCACAAACACCGGCAGCACCCGACATGTCGGGTTCATGGACAATGTACTTCGACGGGTCCAAGCGGAGCACAGGTGCAGGAGCAGGGGTGATACTAATATCACCACAAGGAGACAAGATGAAGTACATACTACGTATGAATTTCTCCCTGCCGACAAATAATGAAGCAGAATACGAAGCACTGTTGCATGGAATGAAGATGGCAAAGTCATGTGGAGCAACTCGCCTGGAAATTTATGGAGACTCGAACCTGGTGGTACAGCATTCGATGAATTTATGCGACGCGGTCAGTGACAACATGATCGCCTACCGACAGTTGTACCAAAACAAGGAAGCCAAATTTGAAGGGTGCGAACTTAAGCATATCGGCAGAGCCAGCAACGAGGAAGCCGATACTCTGGCGAATATCGGATCCATGTGCTCCCCCATTCCGGACGGAGTGTTTTATGAAGTTATCACTCAACGATCGATAAAGGAGAAAACATCAACACCTCCGAAATCGTCGGCTGACGAATCGGAGGCAAACCCGCAGCAGGCTGCCGAAGAATCTCCACCTCGATCTGAAGAACAGGTCCTCCTCCTTGAACCACTGTGGACCAAACCATTCCTAGGATATTTGACAAAGCAGGAGTTACCAGAGGATCTGGTAGAAGCAAGACGAATCGTCAGACGGTCAAAGGCCTTTACTGTGGTAAATGGAGAACTCTACAAGCGCAGCATTTCCGGTATCTTTCAAAGGTGTATTGCCATTGACGATGGAAAGGCACTGTTGCGCGAGATACACGAGGGAACTTGCGGACACCACGCAGGCAGCAAGGCCCTTGTGGCAAAAGCCTTCAGGGTAGGATTTTACTGGCCAACGGCGGCATCGGATGCTCGAGATCTGGTTATGAAGTGTGACCCCTGCCAGCGTTTTTCAGCAAAACCACACGCTCCTGCGACAGATCTGATGACAATACCTCTGGCGTGGTCCTTCGCTCAATAGGGACTTGACCAAGTTGTACCACTGCCGAGATCGTCGCCCGGAGGACACACGTATCTACTGGTCGTAGTCGACAAGTTCACCAAGTGGATCGAGGCAGTACCTGTCCGAAATCAGAAAGCCAAAACCGCTATTCAGTTCTTCAGGGGAATAACTTGTCGATTTGGTATGCCTCACAACATCGTCACAGACAACGGAACTAACTTCGACTCCAAAAAGTTTCGAAAGTTTTGTGACGATAGCGGAATTAAGCTCAAATTTGCATCGGTGGCCCACCCACAGACCAACGGCCAGGTGGAAAGGATCAATGGTCTAATAGGGGACGGCCTCAAGAAACACCTTACGGGTGCGGCTGGAGCCTGGGTCGATGAATTACCGTCTGTGCTTTGGAGTTTGCGTACTACACCCAATAGGTCGACCCAGTACACCCCATTTTTCCTGGTACACGGAGCCGAAGCAGTTTTGCCAACCGACGTTCGATTCGAAGCTCCTCGGGTGACAGCGCACACAGAATCCACCTCCAACATCGTGCTGCAGGATGCCATGGATCTCCTTGACGAAGCTCGGGACATTGCTTTAGCAAGAACAACGGTGTACCAGCAGGCGTTAAGAAATTATCATAGCCGACGGATACGCAATCGAAGCTTCAGTGTTGGAGATATGGTACTGCGGCTGAAGCAAGAGAGGCCCTCAAAGCTCGAGTCTCCATGGGAAGGGCCATTCATCATCACTAAAGTGATACCAGGAGGAGCTTATCGGGTCAAAAACCCAACTTCGGGAAAAGACGTTGAAAATGCATGGAACGTCGCACATTTGCGACGTTCTACGCATAGGATACAATTATTTTCTGTTATTCGGCAGCTCTTAAGTTTGGTTTTACATTATGAATAAAATTTTGATCAAGTTCTCTACCTTTTTATTGATCCAGGCCTCATCATCCGAACAAATTGTTCGGGGCCCCTGTCACTGGCTCTTACTCCCATCGGGAGCGCTGGCCAAAAACACGCATGCACGGTGTCATTAATTAAATACTCCTATCGGGAGCTAAGGTTAATGACACACAAAACAACCCATCCAAGCCTCGAGAAAATACGCGAGTGCTGCAGTCAATGGACGTACTATTACAAAATAAGGCTCAAACCGGTGCACCGTGTGACGAAGCCAAGCGTCTAAATCCCTCGATTATTCGACGGGTGTCGCTCCTACAAAAACTTACATATCGGCTCCGCAATAAACTTGCAATTACAACGGAGTCGTCGGGTGAGCAGGCCGAATTGATCACTCGGCCGCCCCCGACAATAAATCATTAATCGAATTAACAAATTCGCCAGAACTACATGATGTGCAAAACGCACGTCGAATTTACATAAGATTATCCCCAGCAGGTACAAGGACATTACATTCATGACAAGGTCCCCTGGCCCTCTCGGGCCTTCAGATCCCTCTCAATACCTTTCTCCATCCGTGAGATGATGGTATACGCAGGACCTCTAGCAATATCGTAATATTGGTCCAAACTCCTTTTGGTGTTTTCTATGGCCTCCAAATCTAAGGTCGGATGACATGCTAACACTGAGGCAAAAGCAAGTTCAGCACCGGCTAGGAGCTCCTTTCGCACCAGCAGTCGAATCCTCTCAGAGGTCTTGAATCGGGTAAACAGAGCAGACAGAGTTTCGGGCGCTTGATTCAGAGGAAACAATGTCTTCCAGACCATCGTGAGATGAGCGTGGAACTTGTCAAAATAGTAGTGCACCTTCTCTGCTCGATGCTCAAATTTCACCACGACAACAGCCTTCGGTCGATATGACCACAACTCATGCTTCGGGTGAGCGACATCAGTCATCGCTTCGATCTTTTCATGGATCCTCTTGTTCTCCTCTGATTCATCGGAAGCTACGACTGTCAAGAAACAAATGTCAGTTAAAGAATATTCAAGCTTCTTTAGAAATCAGCAGATGGGCTAGCACTTACAGCCCAAGCTTTCGGTAGCAACATGGAGACGATCGAGAGCATGTTGTTCAACGGAAGTCGCTATCTCGCTCTTCCTTTTCACCAACGCCGCCATTGCGTGAAGGGTAGTAATATCTTTATTCAAACGGGATATTTGATCATGCAAACGACGAACAATATCAGATTCATCGCTAGCCGAAGGATTTAAAAACGGATCGGCACGAGAAGAAGACGAAGGAATCTGCAGCACAATTCTCAGTTCAGAACATCATCAATATAAACTCCCATCGGGAGCGCTGGGGTGTATATATTACATTCAAAAGATTGTTGGTACTGGCAACAGAGCCAAAATAAAACAGGGTCGAGTCAAATTGCATCAGGCCTTAATTACAACTGATAGAGCAAGCGTTCATTCAAGGAAGAGCTGACGATGAACCAGGGGCAGCTTCAGGCGCAGATTTGGTCTTCGCCTCATCAACTAGCTTGAGGAGCTGATTAGCACACGTCACTGCCGATCGTTTGAAGGGCTCAAGGTCGATTAGGTGATTATTGTCATCTACAGGCAATGCCTTAGACAACTTCTCTAGTTCAGAACCCATCCCATGACCCATCAGCAGCTGGAAAGTAAGTACCACTCCAAACAAACGGGAACGACGCTTTAATACCTCTACAGGCTCAGAAGGGTCGACGAGGAAAGCGTCTGCCATCTCGCCAAGAGTCTTGTCCTGCTTTATCTTTGGGAAAATCATCGAGTATAGCCTTGATAACGCTCCCTTAGTCCTTTGCAAAAGTCCAAGAACTTGGACGTTGGACTCAGCGGCGAGTGACGGGGCATCAGACGTAGAGTCCTCCCGAAGCATGCGAGCCCGAGTGACTGTTATATCGGCAGCACCTGGAAGAAGGCAGATAAGCGACCTGGAGGAAAATACTAAAGAAGAGCTATGCGCCAAGAAACTTACCCAATAAATTCGCGATGGATTCACGGAGGACGCCTTCCTTTTCATCGGCTGCGACTGCAGCCTCGCGTCTGGCATCTTGCTCATCCTTCATCTGTTGCTTTAGATTTTCCAGTTCATCCTTCAGTGAGGTGTTTTCATTTTTAGCATCGGCAGCAAGCCTGTTGGCCTCCAGCACTTGGTCAGCCGAAGTTTTGATGACCTTTCGAAGATGAGCGTTCTCAGACCCTAGACGGGTGAACTGCTCGGCAAAATCTACCACAGTGTGAACTGTAGCATAAATTGGCTGCAAGGGAGAAAGCCAAGGGAACTCAGTCGAATATGGAAATTCAGCAAAGAAAGAAAGAAATCAAGCCAAGTAAATCACTTACATGGTCACGAGCAGCCGGCGAGGCGGGAGCGTTGCCAGAAGGGATAACCTTCGACACTGGAACCTTTTCCACGGCCGTCCTTGAGGGCGGCGTTGGTTTGGCAGACGAAGGGTTCGATTCTTTGGCTGACTCAGACTTCCCAGAAAATAACTTAGCCCTCTTTGCAAGAGGAACGTCGTCGTCATCATCAGAGCTGCTTAAAAAGAAAGGATGATTAACATGACGAATGGAGAAGGGTAAGCTACGAAGGGAAAAGTAGATACTCACAGGTCCAGGTCGTCTTCGACAGCAAAAAAGCCTGTCGAGCTTCTCCCAGTAGGGGGGGCGATGCGGGTTCGTCGGCATCATTATCTTGTCCGCTGGGACTTGATTCAGCTGTTGTAATAAGGTCCTCGTTTATCCTCTTGCATCGCCTGCTCCTGGTGAGGGCATCATCTTCGGGAGTGTCATCCTCCTGGACGTCACTGTCCTCAAGGATATGCTGGGCATCCTCGGTTTCCTCGGAGTCATCATCATCATCATCTGGCTCCACACCACTCTCGGTTGTAGGAGGATAAAACTGAGCCACGGTGGAAGCCCGTCGACAGGAGTAAAATCAGTAAGAGGTCAAAGAACAGCACAATGATAATAATAAGCGCAAGAAACAGTAAGAATTACCTCAGCCGGAAGGTGATGGAAATCGTATGGGGGACGATCCGAGGTCAAAACGATATTGTCCTTCATGCTGAGGCACGTCAGACGACGCACCTCATCGTGAAGTTCATCAGCCGATAGGTCGGCAGAGCTGACCCTCGAAACTTGTCATCTTTACCAATATATAGCCACAACTGGTGAGGTCGGGACATCAACGGTTGCACCCGACGTTGTAAGAACACTGATACTACCTCGGTGCCACACATCGTTAGGCCTCCCGTGTTCTTCAGATCTACGACCTGGTCAAACAGCTTGTCGGCTACACCCTCTCTTCAGGAGAAAGGGCGTTTCGCTAGGACTTCTTCGGCTGAGCTACCAGGACATCCTCGAATGGAGGGAGATTGGAGCGCCGCCCAGACACCGAGGTATCTCGCAGATAGAACCATTTGTTGCGCCAGCCCTGGACGGACTCCTTCATCGGGTAGTCAAAGTAATCAACCTCTTTCCTGACAACAAAGCCAACGCCACCGACGACCGGGGGGGGGGGGCATTGCTGTCATTATGACGCTTGACATAGAAGATTTTCCTCCAAAGACCCCAGTGGGGATCAATGCCGAGGAAGGCTTCAGAGACGGTGATAAAGATAGAAAGATGGAGAATGGAATTTGGGGTCAGCTGCCAAAGCTGGATCCCATAGAAGAAAAGAAGGGAGCGAAGAAACTCGTGGGCAGGAAGAGAGAGCCCTCGAAACAGAAAGGCGACGAACATAACAGTAAAGCCCTTCGGGGGCTTTGGGCGAGAAACTGGACCTGGGAGACGAATGTCATCGTCAGATGAGGAGATGAGGCCGAGAGCTCGCAGCTTGTTCACATCGCGGTTGGAAATGGCGGAGGCGCTCCAGTCGCGGCTGACTTTGGCCGCGTCTGAGGCACTGGCGCTCTTCTTCTTGCCCATGGCGTCTGGAGCTCTTGAGAGAAGAACAAGGGTGAAACAAAAGGTTGGGGGAGAATATGAGCAGTGTGGACTAGTAAAAGTAAAAACAATGGGAAGGCTCCCTATTTATGCCATAGGATTTATGGGAAATCGTGGCCATAACTTCATAGACATCGTGGGAGAAGGATCAGATCGCTCGTACACGTGTCACCCAAGAAGAGAAAATAACAGGCGGCCCATTATTCCCACGACGTGCGGAAATCGAGGAGACGCCTCGGTCAGCACGCACGCACCGGTCGTTTCCTAAAAACTGCCCGCGCAGAACTAGGGTGGGCCCGCCAGGTCAAGTATTGTCAGTCAGACCACATCAGTGGTGACGTCATCAGTGACGCCATGAAGCTCTCCGGGAGCATCCGAAGAAATGCAAAAAGCATCGGGAGCACTAAGTGCGCACCCGATAAAATGTGACCTCGAAGTTACCCCTGTGAATAAATATTTGGAGAGAAGGATAGAAAGCTCAGCTCAAGTCTGCACCCGGCCGGAAGCACCCGTGCCCAGACTCGGGGGCTACTCCCATCGGGAGCGTTGAGCGCGCACCCGATAAAACTTTTTATCGGATGACCCGGCGCAAATGTATCGGATGACCCATGAAGACTTGCAGAAAGCTTCGGCAGAAGAAGACATCGAGTGGTACAACTTGAGTCTACGGACGGATTGCAAGCATACGTACCTAGACTCGGGGGCTACTCCCATCGGAAGCGCTGGACGCGCACCCGATAGAAGAAGATGATGCTGTTACAAGATGGACAAGAACAATCAAGGAGAAGATCATTAGGTGGAGGCATGCTTTAGTCTCTACCCGAAATATCTTCGGCTGGACAAGGCAAGAGGGAATCCGAACAAGGAAAGTTTAGAGCTGGGCCTTTTGTAAACTTAGTCGTACCCGGACAAATCTCTTGAGACCTGGCCTCCTATATAAAGGCCAGGAGAGGGGCTGCCGAGGGACATAATCAATCATAGCAACTTTAGCCACCAGAAGTCTAGAGCTAGGTCACCGTAGCGCTTAGCCTCTCGACGAGATCACAGCCAAAACCTTCGGCACCCCATTGTAACCCAATATTCTCATAATCAAGATCAGACAGGCATGACGTAAGGGTTTTACCTCATCGAGGGCCCCGAACCTGGGTAAATTGCTCTCCCCGCTTGTCTGTTCACCGACGTCTCGTGTCAGCCTACAGGATTCCATCAACCCTAAGCCCCAATCGGAGGGCATTGCCGAGGAGTACCCTCGACAATGGGGCAACCCTAGCATCCCGCCAGATCTAACGACACCCCTCTGGCACCATCATGGACGATAGCAGAGCACGGAGGGCTTTCACTCCCCTTTTCTAAAAGTATATGTTATATTTTTTGTGGTTATCTTTCTTTGTTAGTAACACGTCTGTCGCATCATTGTTTTGTTATATAGGCGCACGGGCGGAGCCACCACCGGGTCGAGCTAGGTCGTTCGACCACCCTCAGATTTTGGCGAGGAAAAGAATCCCCCCAACCCAAATCGGTATCGAGCGAGACAGCTCCACAGCCTCGGGGTCGAGCGACGGAGCGAGCTCCAGAGCAAAACCTAGCCTCGCCGTCAGGCCCCGCCCCGCCGCTCGCCCACCGCCCGCCGCTCCGCTGTGTTTCCCCGGCCCACCGCCGCCTTTCCCCGCCCCGCCTCACTGCATTTCCCCCTTCCACGGCTGGGTTCTTCGATGGACAGCGATGGCGATGAGGAATCGCGCAAGAGGGCACGCTGCCAGGTTGATTTCCCCCCTCTTCTTGAGTTTTGATACTTGATTGCATCATTACAAGGTAGAAATCAGGGGTAATTTTTAGTTTCCATTTACAATGTTGTAGGCAAATGTTCCTGAAATTTTTGATCTAGCAAATGTGGTTGCTGATCCCGGAATTCGGAGACCAATTGAGTCATTTGGTACCCCTGAAATCAGAGACAAAATAAGATGGACATATTTATCAAGAGGCCGTACTTGTTTAGATGGTCATAATTTTCTCAAAGGTCCGGATAAGCGGTCATTTCTAAGTGAATGGTATGACAAGTTTAGATGGGAGCCTCTATTGCTTGCTGCGACTAACTTTTATGGTGGAAGAAATATTACAGTACCGAATATGGATGATAACATTGCAGCTAGGAGTTACCCAAGGAGCTCACGCAAGATGGTTACTTGCTTGTATCATTGCAAGGTAGAAATCTTTAATGGGGTGCTTGATAGAAACATAGTTGAGACTAATCATAGATTTGCCTTGATCCTAGAGACTCATTCATCAACTTTGATAATGATATGCTAGTTGAGCTTGCAACCATGTACTCTGGTGATTTCTCTTCCCATGATTGTTCTCTATTGGTTGGTGAACTAGACATATATGTTGATGTGATGAAGAGAAGTTCTAATTTCATAGCTTGTGATAGTTTGAGTGATCTTGCTCTCAAGTTAGTTTAGAAGAGATACCATGAGACTTTTTCATTGGTCTACCGCCTTATTACACTTGCTTTGATATTACATGTGGCAACAATATCAGTTGAGAGGGTTTTCTCGGCGATGAAGATTATAAAATCATCTCTTCGGAACAAGATAGGGGATGATTGGCTCAATGATTTGATGATTTGCTATGTTGAGAAAAATATATATTCCAAAATTGATGACAAGAAGATTATGCTACATTTCCATTTCTACAACAACCGTAGAGGTCATCTTTCGCGGGGCTTTCGTCTGTTAGCAATAAGCCATTGTGTCCGTGGCGTGCATGGTGGACCGGCGTGAGCGCGCCAAGGTCGAGTCCATGCACGGCAGGGTGCGCGTGTGGCAATGTGTGTAGTGTGTGCGTGTGTGTGCTGGTGGCAAGGAGCGTGGCGTGAGACCGAGCCTCACGGAGGAGTTTGTTGCTCCAACGGTGAAGATGGCCAGGTCATGAGGAGATGTGTACGTGCGCGTAGAGCTCGGCCGGGTCATGAGGAGATCGCGTACGTGCGCGTAGAGCTCGGCCGTGGACGTTGAGTGGGTGCTGGTTGCGTGGGCGCTGCGTAGCTGCTAGGCTATTATTATATTGTACTACTTGCTTCGTTTGGTTTGAGAAATACAGAGAGAGTACTCGGCTGTTTGAGCAGCAACGAGGAGAAAAACTCCATTGTCTCCATTGCCTTTCTTCTACCTCTGTCCGTGAGGTGAGTGAGAGAGAGAGGGTGCAGCCCGAGGCTGCACCAACATGTGGTATCAGAGCCGAAGGTGGCGGCGTCCTGGCGCGCGGTGAGTTCGCGGGCGATCGCGGCCATGGCACACGGCGAGCGCAGCGAAGGCGGAGGAGGCGCGCTGCGATGCCGTACGTGCGGCGAGCGTGGAAGCCGTGGAGGTGCTGCGTGGTGGTGAGGCTGCGGCTCCGTGCAACATGCACACAGCGGCGATACGGCAAGGTCGTCGGGCCGTGTGTCGGCCCGTGCATGGTCGCTAGTGGTGGTGCTACGGCAGTGGATCGTGTGTCGGTCCTGCCGGGCGCGATGTGCTCAGTGGCCTGTGTCGCCGGGGCCGGAGAAGACGGCGTTTGTCGCCGGAGATGAAGAAAAGGAGTTCCCCGCGATAGAGGACGAGAAGCCGTTCGTGCGGCGGGTGAGGCAGCTCGAGCGGCCACGTGGCTTGCGTCAGGGCGCGGCATGTGCGTGAGCCGAGGGCGTGCGGATCACCGGAGGAGAACACGTCCAGCGGAGCGCAGGACGGCCGCGTCGGTCACGTCAGTGCGTGATCGTGTGCGCGAGCCGGGGCGTGCAGGGCGTGGCGTCATGGAGGAGCTCGGCGTGTGTCGCCGAGGAGCTCGATGGCGGAGTCGTGGCGTATGTCGCCGGAACGTCAGGCGTGTGTCGCCGGCAGAGCTGGCAGTCGACTAGGAGCCGGTGTCCTGTACGTCAGGATGGACGGCGAGGTCATGGCTTAGGGGGTGAATGTTAGCAATAAGCCATTGTGTCTGTGGCGTGCATGGTGGACCGGCGTGAGCGCGCCAAGGTCGAGTCCATGCACGGCAGGGTGCGCGTGTGGCAATGTGTGTAGTGTGTGCGTGTGTGTGCTGGTGGCAAGGAGCGTGGCGTGAGACCGAGCCTCACGGAGGAGTTTGTTGCTCCAACGGTGAAGATGGCCAGGTCATGAGGAGATGTGTACGTGCGCGTAGAGCTCGGCCGGGTCATGAGGAGATCGCGTACGTGCGCGTAGAGCTCGGCCGTGGACGTTGAGTGGGTGCTGGTTGCGTGGGCGCTGCGTAGCTGCTAGGCTATTTATATTGTACTACTTGCTTCGTTTGGTTTGAGAAATACAGAGAGAGTACTCGGCTGTTTGAGCAGCAACGAGGAGAAAAACTCCATTGTCTCCATTGCCTTTCTTCTACCTCTGTCCGTGAGGTGAGTGAGAGAGAGAGGGTGCAGCCCGAGGCTGCACCAACATCGTCTTCCAAGTTTAGATGCAACTTAATGGTATGATACTATCTTATCAAAATGTAGCTTTATTTTAGTGTTCTTGTTTTTTATAGTCATTTTGTTGTTGTACTTGATGAAATATGCAAATTGAATTTATTTGGACCTCATCTGTGTCAAAAAAAAATTTAGAGCTCGGTTTCGACCCCCTCAGTTTAATTCCTGGCTCCTGTGTTCCACATGTCATTGATCTAGCTATTTCAATAATTTTTCCCGCTAGCAAGTTTATGGGCCATGACCGTTGATGGCATGCTAGTAAACTATACATTTCTCATATTTTTCATAGCAATGTCGTACCTGCTGGAGAAATGCTCCTATCCTGTCCACGGGAGGTCACATGCATGTTTGTGCCGCCGATTCCCCGCTTTTAGATCCGTGCCATAGTATTTCAGCAAGTTTCATTGAGATTCATTACGTTTTAATTTTGTCACATACAATAAAATGCAATGATACTTAATGAAATCGTACACCGGAGGTCCCGTGCACGAGCCAATCTCCAGGTTCGTACCTGTTGCTTTCGTACAGTGCTATGAAAATTCTGCATTTTGTCACACAATGCATATGGGAAGATTTGTGCAGATTCGGTGTTTTTCTGCAGGATTACATGACAGTTGAAAGCATCGTTCCTCCCAGTTGCTAGTCAGCTGGCTAAGGTACGAACTGCAAAGCCCAATGCGGGCCAGCAAAGAAATATGCGTGCTTGTCCCATCAGATCGCTTAGTTTCGTCTGGTCTGCAAATTCATGTGGCCATCAGAAGCGCTCTCTCGCTGCTCATGGTCTTAATCATCACCTTACTATCCTTACCATAATCCTAGACATACGTCCAATCAAAACACGGGAACTAACTGAAACACGTTTATCTTTCGCTGTCTTGCACTGCATGTGCGCATATTCATTTCCTGATGTAAACCAAGTTCTGCATGTACGTTTGGTTGCTAGTGAGAAACCTGCGAGAAGCTACGATACGTACAAACCTTGCATAGGCGAGAAACACGTGAGAAACTAGGGAGGCGTTTGGTGGCCTACATGTCACTTGGCCAGCATGGGGAGCAGAAAACGGGCCGATTGGTTGCTCGTATGCTTCCTTAAGCTCCACAAGTATAAACTTCAAAACGCCAAAGAGGCAGTCGAAGAACAACGGTGGAATCAAGGGCGCGTTTGGTAGCCTAACGTTTCTTTTTTTGCATGGGCTGGGTTTTGGAATGGGCTGTTTGGTTGCCTGCAGGCCGCCGCGCTCTTGCAGAAACCGGGTTTTAAAGTACCCCATGATAGGCCAGGAGCAACGTCCGGAATAACAGTTTCTCCGGAGCAAGGCCCATTGCGACCAGAAAGCTACACGCGTGGGGAAGGGAGACGGAAACGCCACGTCCCTTTGGGAAACGTACCATAATTAGCATCACCGCTCCCCTCTCCTCTCTCGCTCGGGGACCGTACTCTCACCCCCCCAAACTGTCACATCACCAGGCGATTCCCCTCCCGCCGACCAATCCGTCGGACCGCCACACGGAGGAGCACCGGTACTGGAGGAGACGTCAGCGCGCAGCACCGCGAGATCGGCCGCAACCTGCTACGCAGTCTTCATCGACATCTCGAGTTCGCCCGTGACCTCGAGCTCGTCCTTGGCCGGAACAATGGCGGTATGACATCTCCTTCTCACATTCTTACTCGTTGTGCTAGAACAGGCCATGCTCGGACCAGATATTCCCTATCTGCCTCAGGTATATTTTTCCACCGAGATCTCGCTCTATTTCGAGCTGCTCTGTGACTATCTCCTGAAGTGCCAGATTGTTGACTCAAGTTTGCTCTTCGCCTGCTTGACGCAGAAGCTGCTTCCTGCCTCCTATTCAGCTCGATTTTCTGTTTCTCGAGCTCCCGCCTGGTACGTGCAAGCCTATATTGATATGCTTGTAACTCCTCGGGTGTCGATGTTATGGTCATTGGCTCTGTACCATCAATAGCTCTTGCGACTCGGTCCCATACTGCCTGCGGAAATCGCACCATCTCTCGTGTTTCCGGTCCGATATATTTTGTTCCTAAACCTCGCGTGAGATCTGCAGGATCGACATACGGATTTCCCGCATCGTCGATGTTCTCTGATGTCTCCTCCTGTGGGCGGCTTGGTTCTCCAATTGCATAGATGTGATGATATTTTGGATTCTGAACTTTGTCGGGTTTGGTGACACCATTATAGATATTGGTGAAGACCTCGCCAACAATAGTGGATCTATCGATGAAGTTGAAGTTGTCGATGTTGCTCGAGTCATCGCTTATATTGGAGTCCGCAGATGACTCGAAAGACATGTCGCTGAAGATCTTGGCGAGTTTTTCACTTGCCATAGTGTTGATGAAGCGTGGCGGCGAAATCTCCTCGTCGCCTGACTCGGTTGACGATGTTGAATCCGAAAATCGGGATCGACCGCTGATAATCCCGACGAGATCGGAATTTCGAGACGATATGATCCTTCCTTCTCGATGCGGAAGTGAAACTTTCCGAACGTCATCTCCATGGGCTCCTCCAGATACGCATATGCATCCAAACGGGAGGGCGGGTGAGGAACAAAATCGACTAGACCAGTTTCGATCTGTTTACCTCTGTCCATCACGTTGCTTGCAGTTGACAAAGTCGACGATCTTGAACGTGCCATCGAGATCAGCTCCTTGTCGCCTCTAATTCCCACAAACGGTGCCAATTGACAAGGGATTAACTTATCAATGCCTACGTATTGTAGACTAGGGTTTTAGTCGGAAGTAGAGGGCAAGTAGATCTCGAAGGTTTCAGCCGAAAAGTACTCGACGATTATGAAAACTAGGATTGCGTGAAACAATGAGTCCATCCTTTCTTTGTCCCTCGACTCCCCCTTATATAGGAGGCGGAGCCGAGGGATTCATAATACACAAGTTACAGAGTCCGGGAGGATTTCTAACCCGTCCCGTAAAATTACAAGTCTATATTTCCTAATACAACTCTAACTTTCCTTGGTACTAATCTGGGCTTCCAAACTTCATAATCTTCGACTCGTGGGCCTTGAGTAAACCCCGGGTACCATCTTTGGCAGACCCATTGGGGATGCCTATGTCACTCGGGCAGTTGCGACGACATGCACATTAGATGTGCTAGGGTTTCCATTAGGATAGATTCAGATTGATGTTTGCAAGGTGTTCCTCGCCATTGCTTGCTGTTCTTGTCGAGGTCTTGGTGTTCACGGCTCGATTTGCTGAGATATGTCACTCTAATCTCCAATCGCGGTAGATCCTTCCTAGATCGGATTGTGGATTGTTGAAACTGCCAGATTTTACTGTGCATGCAAAGAGGAGAAGAGTTTTTTGTGCTGGCGTTTAGCATGTTCAGATTGATGTGCGGAAGATTAACATGAGTCGCGCTAGTTTGGTCTAGATTGTGTTGTTTCTGATTAAACTAGACCGATGATTGTAACCGGGAATCATTGTGTGAGGAGATGATTGATCAGAACCTATGGCATGACTGAACATGACCATGCCATTGGTTCTGATCAAACATCTCGTCCATATGTTCTCATTGTATGAGGCCTATGCTACCTTGCTTTCCATGTTTGTACTTCTTCAGTTCTGCAATGGCCAATGATTCAACTATGGCACAACGGGGCAGGGTGCTACCCTCAAACTTAGTCATGTGTGCCATATTACTTGCACACTAGACTTAGTTTGCGGACAGTCCTTTGTCTGCCGTGTGATCCAATATATGAGGCCTCATTTTGTTTGTCTAGTGCATTGGCCAATGATTGAACAATGGCACACTGGAAGGCATGATGCTGCCCTCAAACTTAGTCGTGTGTTTGTAATTACTTGCACACTAGACTTAGTTTGAGGGCAGTCCCTTGAGCTGCCGTGTGAGCCAATGTATTAGGCATCACATATTTTCAATTTTCATTTTTATCTATATACTTATGAGCAGGCACACCTCTAATGCCATGTGTTTTTGTGGCAGATTGAGAAGATCAAGCATGGGTCACCTACTGAGACCCCCGACGAGGGACTGTCGAAGAAGCGAATGGCGGCTAGCGTCGGCCACTTCCGGGAGGACGTAGGGCCAAACCAGTTCCTGCGCATCGTCTTCAGGCCCACCTTCAGCCGGCACCGGATCCCTCAAGATTTCGTCAGGTGGTTCGGAGAAATCCCTTCGAACATCATCGTGAAGACCAACACTGGCTGCAACTGGAGGATGACTACGGTGAGAGAAGGCGATGATGCATACATCGACCACGGGTGGGCGGGCTTCGCCATTGCTCATCAGCTGCAGGTAGGCCAGTTCCTCTTTTTCTAGAAGGTGTACTCCTTCGAGTACAGTATGGTCATCTTCGACCACACCTGCACTGAGGTGATGACCACGTGCCTATACCATGGCGATGCCACCAGGTGTGTCGTCTTCGGAAATCATGTCTGAAGCTTACCTTGTTCTGTGTCGTTGCTATCATGTCTGTGTCTAGTTGTTGTTCGTGTCGTGTGTTAAACTATGATTGTCCCTGTTGTGTCCTGAACTATGACCGTGTTTGAACAATATTGTGTCGTATACTTATGTCGTCTATGATTAGTGCAAAATTTTCCTGAACTGTGATTGTGTTCTTGCTTCTGCTGTTGATCGCTGGTAACCTCAGCACTGAAGGGAAGAGGTAAGCAAAAGCAGATTATGGGTTGCAACCAAACAACAGGGGCGCCGTTCGGGGCTGCTACTAGGCCTGAAAACTGACCTACCAAACGGGTAGATCCCAAATCTCCAAGGGGCCAAAAAAAAAAACTTTATGCAGGCCACCAAACAATGTGGCTATTGTGGCCCATGGCCCATCTCCAGAAGCCTTCTTCCAACTAAGCCAGTGGTGCAGCAAATTGATGCAGGCCACCAAACGCGCCCCAAGTGTTCCTATTGAGACGGGACAGACCGAACACACGGTTGCACGTACTCATGCAAATGTCAGTTTCTCTCTTCTCCCCAAAACTTGTTCATCCTATCCACTAGTGATTCAAAGAAAGTTGCTCCGAATCAAAACGAGTTCTACACAAAAAGATGTGTGTCGTTGATACGATTCAGTTCTGACCATTGGCACCGAGTTTCATGGACCGTATCTTCTCGATTCAGTGGTCAAACTTGGAGCTTTTTTGAACGAATTTCTTCAGATTTATCACACACGATCAATTGTTCGAAATTTCCTTTCAAGAGTATTTTCATCTTGTTGTTTCCCACAACTTTCGTTTTGCAAATATCTTGATTTGGTGGAGGTTGAGGAATACATGTGTAGTTGTGTACACTTGTACCTAAGGTTGAAGAAGAAGAAAAGGAAGAAGGGGAAGAGGAGGAAGTGGAAGAGAAAGAATGTGGGCACACTCGACGGTGCCGTTGCCTTGTCGTTAATCCGGGCGAGCGGAATGGTGCGGCCGATATTTCTCGTGAAGACGAGGTGGCTTGCCACCGGTGCTCTTGTCCAAGGATGGTGGCTACAAACTCTTGGCGACTCTGGGCTCGCTCGGCGGTGTCGTCCCATGTTGTTGGTGTGCATCCGAGCGAGCGCAACAGCGTGGCCGAGGTTCTCATGAAGACGAGGTGGCCTGCTGCCGGTGCTCGTGGCCAAGGACGATCGCCACAGATTTCTGGCGACGCTGGGCATGCTCAACGGCGGCACCACCTTGTTGGTGGTGTGCATCCAGGCTACCATGGCGGTGCGACCGCGGTTTTAGTGGAGACACCGGTAAAGAGCACCGTTGCTTAGCGCAGTGGTGGTCACCGGTGAGCCAGACTAGTGACTTATCTGTCCGCTAATGCTAGTTTATATGCCTCTAATAACGGGTAACAAAATTGAGCGCATGCAGCCAAACAACTTGTATCTGCTTCTCTCTCATTCAAACAGTGGCAATGCAGACTACCAAACGAAAAGTAAATTTTGTAAAATTGTCGTTTTTATTTGGTCTGACTCAACTTAGCACTGCTAGCCGGAAACGGGAAAAATGATGCAGGCTACCAACTACGCTCTAAGGTACAAACATTGCTTTCACTTGTGCATACGATCTATAAGTGTGTTAGTTTAGTCGACTTCATCTGTTTCTTTATTAATGACTAGTTGAATGCACGTGCGTTGCTACGTATATTAATTTTTTAATCACCATAGATGCATATATGTAAATATGAAATACCATAAATATTCATTCATTAAAAGGTAGCAATATTGTGTTCAAAAAACATTAAAAATGTTATTCCCCATATTTCCAT
>NW_025901286.1:0-33445 GCF_022539505.1 Lolium rigidum
ACGCCGACACCATTGAGCTGGATGAATATGCGGAGCCCCTCCCAGAGCCACCAGTTATTCGCTTTAGGGCCCCTCACGGCCATTTGTGGTATTTCGGCGGGCATGGCAGCAACATCCTTGCCATGCCAGTCTCCAGCGAAGCCGACAACGCATTCCCTGTGCTCGACACAAAAACGCTGGGCTCACCGTCTGCGCACATGCACCCCGCTGGCCAGAAGGTTTATCCCAAGCCTGTTTTCGCTTCCGTAGCCGGTGAGCTTTACATGATAGTGTCCACCAGCGTGTGTGTGCTTGGCGCTCCGCCACCCCACAACGAAGACAGTCAGACGCAGTGGTCTTGGACCATACTCTCTGCCTTGGCTCCGCTCAAGTCTAGTTGCATCATATCCTATGCGGTGCACCCTGATAGCCGGACACTCTTCGTCTCGGAGTACGAGCAGAAATGCACCTTCGCCTTGAACACTGAGAACCTCAGCTGGAGATGCCAAGGAAGCTGGCTCATGCCTTTCAAAGGCCAAGCCTACTTCGACGACGAGCTTGATGCTTGGGTTGGACTATGCCGTCACAAAGGCGGTATCGGCTATGTCTGCTCATGTGATGTTGCCACCGTGGACAATTGCAGTTCCATGCCAGCCTGGAAGCTTGGCAAGGATCAGCTCTTCTCTGCAGACGACGAGAGGCACCTAGGTGCCACCCTTCTCTACATGGGCAATAGCACCTACTGCTTGATTGAGTCTCTCCTCTGCAAACATAATCAGCCTTCCAAATGTTGTCGGGATCTACGCCGTTCTCGTGTGTTGCATGTCACCAAGTTTGGTCTCAAGTATGATAAAAATGGAGAGCTGAGAACAACGCGCCTAAGTGCATGCTCATACGAGATGGTTGAAGGACACGAGCTTAATGAACTCTGTTCGACTCCTGTGGCATTCTGGATGTAGTTAAACTTATTTTACAACCATGTTTGACCCCATCCGCCGTCTTGTTTGTGTTTTTGTGTACCTTCCTTCCCGAGATAACATCTTTCAGATTCCAGTTGTGAATGTCATAATTTTTGTTCGAATTTCGAATACCTTAGTTGAAATTTTCAGTTGCTTCAAACAGTGAATGTTCACCGCATAGACTGTTATGTTTATATATATTTTGAAGTGTTTTTAATATTTAGAAACTGAGACAAAACTGAGTGGTTTATAGATACCAGATGACCCGTTGCACCGCTGGCTCAATTCGTGGAATCGAGACACAACTTTTGCTATAAGGTTTAAATTTTGATTCATGGACATGTGATATGATATCACAAACTTAATAATAGTTAACAAGAACAAAGGGGTACAATCATCGGCACTTAGTAAAGTAATAAATCCTGTAAATACCACCAATGCAATTGGCGGAATCGAGACATGACTTACGCCACTAGGTCTATCTTTATTTTGAAGATAATCAAATAATGATACTTATTAATTCAGAAAGCAAGGATGCTACCATGAAAATAATTAGTCTCCCAAAATTGCATCGCCAATAATGCATGTAAGAGCATCTCCATCGGTGAGCCCATAGCAACTCTCATACAGCTATTGGGGTCTAAGAAAAAGAATGCTCCCACCGGCGAGACCCCAATAGAAATCCACGTCATCTCGAGTCCCATATAGGCGTTGGCAACCCCCAAGCGAACCCGGTACTTGGGGTGGCAACAGGAAGCACCAACTCCACATAGGACTACACGGTTCGGCCCACACGTCAGCATCTCTATCTCCACCGTTAGACTGTATATATATACTTATCCTCTGTATTAAAACTCTGTATATATGTACACTATAAATATAAACCCTATGCCAACCCTAAGGGGTGTCGAGCGTTCCCGAACATCCACGTTTTACATGGTATCAGCCTGATCTCGGTCGATGTCTTCCGCTGCCTCGGAGTCAACCGCCGCCGCCGCGGCTGTGTCCGCCGGCACGTCCGTC
The DNA here is from genome assembly GCF_022539505.1 of Lolium rigidum. Lineage (NCBI taxonomy): Eukaryota > Viridiplantae > Streptophyta > Magnoliopsida > Poales > Poaceae > Lolium > Lolium rigidum. The sequence goes on from NW_025901286.1 coordinate 1,962, forward strand.
TCCGTCGCCTCGACCACCTCCACGATGCTGGTGTCGGCCTCCCCCATGGCCGCCCCGCTCGTGTCTCCGTTCCTTGCGGTGCTCCTCGCCGGGAACGCGCTGCCGCCACTTGCACCCCGGCCGATCTCCACCACGGCCGCTGGGATCTCCATGCCGGGCTTTGGCATGTCGCTGTCTAGGCTCTCTATGTGGCCCTCTACTGTTTCCTCCACCGCCGCAGTCACTGCTCCGATCGCAACTGCCCCGCGGTCACCGAGTGTCTTCGCTCCCCTCGTCACGCGTGTCACCTGAGGCGCTGGTTCCCTATGGCGCGCCTGCCTCGACGTACGGTGTCGGGCCCTATGGCCATCCGCTGTTCTACCGGGCGCCACCGGTGGTGTACGACACCCACTCGCCGCCCCATGCCTCCTAACCACCGTCCTCGGAGCTGCCTCCTCCTACAGCTCTGGTCGCACGTCACTTTGTTCCCGGCCGTGACCCTGCACCAGTGCACCTTGCACATCTCCTAACGGTGAAGTTGGCTGCGGACAATTACCTCCTCTGGCGGGCTCAACTCCTGCCCCTTCTCTGCAGTCACCATCTTGAAGGGTTTGTTGACGGCACTCTGTCGTGCCCTCCAAGCATGCTCTCGGTCACCACGACCAATGGCGCCCCGATGATGGTTGCCAACCCAGGGCATCGCCAGTGGGTTGCTCAGGATCAAGCCATCCTTGGAGCTATTTAGTCGTCGCTCACTCCGTCTGTGGCGGGCATGGTGATTTTCGCCGCCACGTCTCACGATGCTTGGGGCACCCTTGACTCCAGCTTCTCCTCGCAATCCATGGCGTGCTCCATGGCTATCCGCACCAAGCTTGGCGACATCAAGAAACTAGACTCCTCCATCACGACCTACTTCAACTGGGTCAAGGAGATGGCAGACACCCTGTCCTCAATTGGACAGCCTCTTCGTGATGAGGAATTCACCTCCTTCATCCTCAATGGGCTCGATGAAGACTACGAGGCACTGGTAGAAAACATCAATGGACGTGATACTCCGATACAGCCGTGTGAACTATATGCGCGCCTCCTCAACACCGAGCAATGTCTTCTCAAGCTCGGCCCCGAGGATTTTTCTGACCCCTCGGTGAATGTTGCGTCTCGGTGTGGTGGACGTCTGCAGCAGCCACCTCGCCCGTCTGGTGGCGTGCCGCCGCAGAACCGGCCACCCGCCCAGCCCTGCCCCAACAACACCAACACTGTCTCGGCGGGCGTGGTCGGGCATGGCTGTGCACCGCATGTGGGGCTAAGGCCAATTTTGCAGCATTGAGGGTCATCTCGCCTTCCGTTTCCATCGACGCTTCAAACAAGATTTCCTAGGTATTGGGAATGATGGCCGTGGCAATGAGAAGCAAGCGGAATTGGCAACACAGGTTACTACCTCGTCCTACCCTATTGATCCCACCTGGAACATGGACACTGGCACTACGGATCACTTGACACATGATCTCTCCCAGCTCCACGCGCGGGAGTCCTACACCGGCCACGACCAGGTTCGCACTGTTGACGGGTCAGGTATGCACATCTCTCACATTGGTCAGGTATCACTTCTTTCACGTACCTCTAAATCTATTCATCTGCGTAATATTCTATTCTACGTGTTCCTTCGGTCACGTGCAATTTACTCGTCTTCAAAAAGCTCACCCTAGATAATGATGTTTTTGTTGAGTTTCACCATTTTCATTTTTTGTTTTGTTAAGGATCGAGTCACCCAGGACGTTCTTCTTAGAGGTCGGAGTCCCCATGGTCTCTACACACTTGATGTGCATGCCGCCCCGCATGCTCTCAGTGGCGTTCGCGTCTCTACGTCGCATTGGCACTCTCGCTCTGGTCATCCTACCACCCCCATAGTTCGTCACGTGCTTCGTCGCCATGATCTCCCATTTGTGTCTAGTAATAAGGAACTTGCAGTTTGTGATGTCTGTCAGCAAGGCAAGAGTCATCAACTCCCTTTTTCTGCGTCAAATCATGTTGCCAAGACTCCTCTTGAGCTTATATATTCGGATGTGTGGGGCCATGCCCAATCTTCAGTCGATGGTCACAGCTTATTATGTCAATTTCGTTGATGCTTATAGTAGGTTTACATGGCTTTATCTACTTAAACGTAAATTTGATGTGTTCGATGTTTTTCTGCAATTTCAAGCTCATGTTGAGTGTCTTCTTAATGCCAAAATTGTTCATGTTCAGTCTGATTGGGGGTTCAATACAGAAATTTTAGTTCATTCTGTCAGAAACATGGCATTGCACACCGTGTTGCTTGTCATCATACACATCAGCAAAATGGTGCTGCTGAAACGCAAGCACCGTCACATAGCTGGAACTGGTCTAACCCTTCTTGCGCTTGCTTTTGTACCTTTTCGTTTCAAAATTGATGCGTTCACCACTGATTGTTTCCTTATTAAGGCTCCCCACACGCCTCCTTAACATGAAGACTCTTGCTGAGCTTCTCTTCCATGAACCAGATTACATTTTTCTCAAAGTGTTTGGTTATGTGTGTTGGCCACATCTTCGCCCGTATAATAATCGCAAACTCGAGTTCCGCTCTAAAAATGTGTGTTTCTTGGCTATACTTCTCATGCATAAGGGTTATAAGTGCCTTCATATTTCATCTAACCGTGTTTATATATCCCGTGATGTTATCTTTGATGAAAACTCATTTCCGTTTGCCTGGTCAGTTTGAAGATGTTGCACACACACACACCACCAGCTTCATCTCCCACTTTGCCTGGTCAGTTTGAAGATGTTGCATACTGGCCTATTTTGTTGCCTAACCATGGTGTAGGTGTTGGACGGGGTGCTCGCCTTGAACTCCCGGACGCTCCGAGCCGCGCGTAGGATGCAGTCAAATTCGACTACGTTGATCACTAGTCAAATTCGACTACGTTGATCACTACCCGGGGCATGCAGCGCCCTTGCTCGTCGTGCCACCGCGCGCGAGCAGCCCCCCCCCCCCCCCCCCCCCGCATTGGAAGATATAGTGGAGTGGAAGCCCGACAACGACCAAGGGATAAGGTCGCGTCTTGATTTTTCATTGGGACTTGGTAGTGCTATCCTGGTGTGGGGGGAGAGAGCACTAGTACAACTAGTGTTTTCAGGAGAGAGAGCCCAAGATATTCACAAGAGATAAAATTTACAATGTGTACAATGTGACCAACATATGAACTCAAAAACTAATGTGTAAATTTTGGTAATCGCACATGGGTAGTTCATGTGAAGCTTTTCAGCACCATTTTGAGTAGTCTACCACATCACACAATGATATGAAATTAAGAGTCTTAAATGAGCATTTTGTACCTTTGTTCGAGGCTAGGATGAATATTGGAAATTGTTTAGCACAAATTTTTGATTAATGCATAACCATCTCCTCCAATGTCTCATTGTTAATTAGCTACATAGACTACAAGCTAAACTGATTAAATGGTCATGCCCAATCTTTTTTTCAAAATGTGCCGAACAAACTCAAGGAGTACATATATTGCATAAAGTGAATTAAGCATTTCACAACATGTTGGTCTATCCCTAGAGACCTCATCCTTTATTACCATACTTTGACAAGAACCTGAAATTAGCAGTTGACAAAACCAAAGTTACTTATAATATACATGTAAAATAATATGATGGTTCTTGAGTAAAAATACAAAAAAATTATTTAGGGGATGAGCATACCAATTACCAGCCTCATGGTATCGGCATATTATGTTTGCACACGTTGTTTTCTTTTAGGCATTCGATGCACCAGTCAGGAAAATCTATCTTGCATTTTGTCACCTCCTTGAACAATGAACTATATCGATGAAGCAACATTGTTACTCGATAAATAATCGTGGAATTATACAATGATTAGTAATGAATATATGGGTGTCTATGTGCTTGTGCTTCTACAAAAACCAACACAATCATAAGCATCTTTAAAGGAACACACAGCAGACATACATATGTCCACACTGACAAGAAGATATTACGGTTAGCATTGCATATATTCTAGTTTTACCACTCTTAGTAAATCACTTGATGTGATTAAAGATAATACTTACTTTTTCAATGGCGGATAGTCAACCATAAGAAAACTAATGCTAAAATTCTTCTTGTTAACCAATGCATGTAGATATAGTCAATGACTAGAGATAAATGCTACAACATTTTTCAAGTTGCCTTAACAAGATCGTGTTTCTTTGGTCATTAGGAAGATTGATATAAGAAATTATTTTTAAGTAAAGCTTCAAAAGAAAAAGATGGAACGTGCACACAACATCTAGAAATATATGTATGCATATTTAGAGTTCCATAATAAGATGCATGTGTGTGTACCTTTTGCACTGCATGATCATGTTAGCCCTAAATCCAGATGTTGGGCATACTTTATGTCGATGGCGACCATGGTATAGCAAGGCTTGTCCAACAACATGAGAATACGAAAATATTTCCTGGACCAGCAAAAATAATTATAAATAATTGAGATGTCACATCTTTGTGGATTCATGTATATTAAATGAGAAGAAAAAATGAAGGTGGTATATGTAGTTAACACTTTTAAATCATTCCTACAATAATGAGATCAAAATATAAGTAGGTGGATAGTAGAGGTTGCTTTGGTGCACTTCTCGTCCCAGGTTCGAGTCGTAGCGCTTAACAGAGATATGTAGATAAGTATAACGAAAATGTTGACAAACAGTCTAGTATAGATAAATATTTTGCACTACTTTAATTTTCTAAACAAATATCCCCTCTACTAGTCTCCTTTAGTGCTTGCCACTCGGGGAAAGTTCTTAGCCCACAAATGATTATCCGTAGTTCAAATATGTACGCGTATTGTTGATGTAAATATTGTGTTTAGATTACTTACTGAATAATTACATCATATAAGTAAATGACAACATTTCCTTAAATGTAACCTTACTGGCCTTGCCACTTGATTATTGTTTATGCATGCTATCCAATGGGTACACACGCCTATGTTACATGAAGCCTGCTCTTTTATTTATATATAGAGATTTTTTTTATTAACGCACCATATCAGAATTTATACCATGACTTCAATTTCCATTTCAATACAGTAAATGTAAATGATGGATAAATGCCATGTTTGAATGCAATATACTTTCCTCAACACGTTTATCTGATCTCTGTGAAACTAAGTTCATTCTTGTAATTACTTGTACATACATTCTAGCCATATTAGTAACCCATTTCTAACCAAAATTGTATAAGATCATGCTTATTTAGTAACTAAACACTAAATCTTATTTTTATTTTGTTGTGTACATAATAAAAAGTAGTGAAAATTAAGGTTTTGGATAAATCCATGGATAGTTTACCTACTAGCAAAATTATTGTGTAAATAAAGTACCTGGAGTTGTGGTTCTGAATTGACATGGTACCCACAACGACTACCAAGAAAGAACATTTGACCTTGAGTAAATTGTTTGCCTAGGCAGACATTTAGTGTAATATGAGAGTCATCCACATGTATCTCTGCAAATATATATTTGGGTATACCCATTAGGAGGATGGTAGCATCATGGTTTAACAACCGAAAGTGGGAATCAAAATACTATCTTAGAAGATAAATAGGCCAGAAACCAAATAGGATATACCATGTTAGTGTATCATTTATATATATTTAAAAAATACTAGTAGCTCATATGAAATATCTTCAAGTGCCACAAGCTAACACAACACTCTGTTTGGGATAATTCAATGACCATAAGAACAAAATATATACATATGTATAATAATATAGACATGAGAAAGGTTCAGGATTATTGCATGGCTATTTTGTATATACAATCATTTAATTCTTTTATGGTAAAGGCCTAAAGGGATACTTGGCAAAAACAAGATGAAGAAGGTTATATGCTTGCTTCTGTACCTAGGCCATTGTCATATCCATCATATGAACAAACAGGTCTGCCACCGCCATCATCTCCACCATATGAAACAACATAAGAATGTTGAGAGTCCAAACTTCTACCCCCAACTTCAGGGAAAAGAACTGTAGAAAACATGAAGAAATGAAAATATATATTCCTTTAAATGTAGATTTATTTAGAGCATAAATATCATTGGGAATTCATAATCTATGTACAACTATTTCCCCTTTCACAAAAAATAAATTAATAAGCTTTGCTAGCGAAATATGACCTTTGGAAATAGGTGAGATAAACTTCTTCATGAGGTCATCAAGCATCCCTTTCATTCCAATATCAGAAATAGTGGTTCCACGGCTAGGCTTGTGAAAGTTATTTGGATCATTTATCTCTTGTTTTTCTCTATGTGCCCAGTTTTGAAAATTTTCAACCTATAAGTACAAAAAATGATTAAAACAGTTGATCTAAAATGTGCAAGTATAAAGAGGTACATCTAAAAACATGTAAATCATCGCTAATTTATATTTAAAATTTGTTTAGTAAAGAACAACAAGATAATATAGGTCATATGCACCTCGTTCATGAGCATTTCGCAGAATGCTGGTCGAAACATGGGAAATGTGTACACTTTAGGTACCGGCTCATGGATGATATCATTGAAACTTTGTATTGTATTTCCACGAATGGCTCGGAGAAACGATGGCAAGAAGAAAGCATGAGGATTCATTTTGTACAGTTGGGCATGTAGAGGCTGCAAAATCGTGAGTAAATGGATATATAGAGTATATAGTTGTATATCAGAAAGAATGGTAGTGCATGCGTATCATATGAAAGATATTGCATAAATAACTTTATAGAAGTAAATAAAATGTTAACATACAGATTGAGCATAATTTTACAAACAACTAGAGACATATGAAGATCCTAGGATGTCGCTGAAGGAACAATATATGACGTTTATGTTATTTTGTCTTTCAAGTCATCAAAAATAGGATATAAATCAACAAGCAATTAGAACCATGCTGAAAAGTGAAAACTGGGTGTAATGTGCACAGGCTAGCTAGTTGCGTGCAATTTACCACCCAATTAAAATCTAAGCAGCGCCTGAACTTAATGGAGCATGCACTCATTTGAGATTCCGGCCATACATGTGCATATATAGCATAAAAAAAAGGAAGATTAGGAAAAAAAAAACCATGCGGCCGATTGTACTAAACCATAGATGGTTACCCGCATGAAGAACAAGGGTTCCAGAGAGACAGGATAGCAGGGGACTGTTGGAAATAATCTAAACTTAGGGTGCATAAGTTTGGGTTAGTTTCCTAGTATCTCTGTGTTTGTCCTAATACTCGTTTGAGTCAGAGTAGAAGACTAATTTCTGTAGGAATTTAAGTAGTGCAAGTCCACATTGCATGCAAGGCAAGTTGAAAGACATCTGCCGTGTATGTATCTGGTATTGGCGATAAATTTTGTGTCGCGTGTATTTATCTGGTTTGATGGGATCGACTCGTGGGTGAATTCCAACAGGGACGGAAGACAAAAGATCCGAAAGAAATTGTCACTGACAATACCGGGGGAAATGAAGCTGAAAGTAGATGACTCATATGAAAGATTGTTGCATTAGTCAATTGAACCAAAAGTCCAAATTGATAGAAAGAGTAGGCAATGTATTCATCTAGGCTATTTTAGTCTTTAACATACACGGTGGAGGTTGCAAAATCATTTTTCTTTTATTTCTAATACTACGCGAGCAGGATCTTGAACTTGAGAATTCTTAGCTTCGATACCATGAAAAATTATTGCATTAACCAATTAAACCAAAAGTCCAAACTGATAGAAAGAGACTAAGCAGTGTATTTATATTCAACATCATACACGGTCAATAAGGCTGAACTGGAAGCATTGGACGAAGGACTGAAGCGCGATGCATTGGACTACACAGAAAATTACACTAGACTGGATTGCACTGAAGCCCTAGAGTTAATAAAGGAAGGCACGCATGATATGTAAGTCGGTGTATATCCCCTTAAAGCTTTAGCCATTAGAGAGCTAGTTAGAGAGAGATGAACAATTTGTGCGAATATTGAGCGTGATGCCAATGGTGCTGCTCACGGTCTGGCACAGATAAGTTAAGCTCAAGAGACACCGGGAGTATGCTCATGGCTTAGGAACAACCCTAAGGAAATGTTTGAGGTCATTACCTGTGATTGGAACTCTATCAATGCTTAATAAAATCCTCTTTTCCTATGCCAAAAAAATGTAGTATATCCTTTTGATGATTTTATTTTCTTCTTATGTCGGAAAAAGACAAAGATCATGTATCTCTTTGCGAAGTTCATGTATCTCTTGGAAAGTTTTAAATAACCTGACATAGCTTGGCTATAGCCTTTTAAGAGACCTACCACTGCGGCTAAACCATTTGTAGGCTAAATAAGAAAAAAACACTAATAGCGGCTATAGCCATATTTAGTCCCTAATTAGCTTCTAATTTAACCCTAAACCTCATGTATTTGTAATTTCTTTTCTGTTTCTTTTTTATTTGTTGTTTTCTGAAATTTGCCTTCAATATGATTATATAAAACTTGTGAGTTGTATCATGAATTATGTTTGAATTATAGTTTTTTAAGATATTACTGAATTATTCCAATTTTTTGAAAAACCGCAAAGTGGAATAGCTCACTATAGCCTTTCATAGTCTCTAAAAATATCGCGGCTAAATGAGATAGCCGGCTATTTTAAACTATATGATTTCTTGCAGGTCATACTTGTCCATTATATTAGGTTAATTGTAGATTTGTAGCTAATTACGGCTGCAAAATTCCTCATAAAAACGGGGTGGGGAGATAGAAAATAAACAATAACAAAAGTGCAGAACACCTCCATCATATATACACATCGGCAGAGATCAAGTGCAAACCTTGTATGTTGAACAGATCATCTGCCTGTACTGCACGTAGCTCTCCATCTGCGTCCAATCTCCAATCCAGTTAATTTCAAGCATAACTAGAAGTCTAGAACAAACGGAGATATACAAATAAGGACTTACACGGGCGAACTCCTCCTGCGAGGGCACGTCGCCGGCGAGGACGCGCTGCATGAACGCGAGCTTCTCGAGGCGGGGAGCAACCAGGACTGCAGGCGGCAGATGGCGCTCCATGGCCTGGTATATCCGTTTCGGAAGATGAGGTGGGATCTCGTTCGCGTCGACCAGATCGGAGTAGTCTTCCGTCCGGCGGCCCTGGACAGGGAAATGACGAAGCCGCGGCACAGGAGCTCGCCGTTTTGGCACCGGCTGCGGCTCTGGCTCAGGGACCGGAGGCTCCTCATACCGTCGGGGTTTGGTCAGTTTCCGGTGACGGCGCGACGACGACATGGTCGCGAGTGGACGAGCAAACTAGGGCTTTGGTGCGGCGGCGGCGGCAGAGAGGGGCTGGAGATGGGGAGGAAGGAGAGTGAGGGAAGTGTCGCAGCGCGTGTGAAATTTGAAGGAGGGCACGGCAGCGTGATCAGTTTAGGAAAGGAGTTAGAGGAGAGTAGGGCCGGTTAAGAACAGTTTTGGAAAGGAGTGAAGAGGACACGGCGTCGCTGGTTGCATGCGGATGGCACTTTGCTGATGTCAGTAGAAGGAGCAAGACTGCGAGGGTCGTGACACGTTCTCGCTGGATCCCATCTTAGAGAGCCTTTCCAGGATGAAGGGGCACGCCTCGCTCTAGCAGCCCACCGTCATCAGGACGGCCGGGACGTTCATGCCGGAGGAAGTAACAAGCGTCGCCTCCGATCACTCCAGCGTGCCGACCTTCTCTTCGGGAACACTATGGTGGGCTCGGTAGTTGAAACTGTGCTGCCTGCCTTCCTTGAACGCATTGAGGTCGTCCGAGGTTTTTACCCACTACGTCTTCTACTCACGATCAGCGTCGCGATCGATTCTGTGTCCACCGTGCTGTTCTTCCTGAGCTTATCCCCGGCGTGGACAGTGAGGGTCTCGTGATCTCGTGTACACAGCCTGCCTCCCCCGACGAGATAATATGAGAAGGCGACAGTGGCCTGAAAATCTTGTATGTTTGTTTTAAAATCAGATTGAAACTTTCAGTCATCTGTTTTTACTTGTTATGTCGCTAGGGTTGTTTGGGGTGTTCTCAAAAATATGTTTGGCACTTCATCTTGTCCAAAAACTCTTTGGCAAGATATCGGCTGGTATCCCGGTAAATGACCGTTGCTCCCCCTTCCCCCTGCGCCCCGCGCCTCGGCGCCGCCGCACCGCCGTCGCCGCAGCCCCGCGGCCCTCCCACACCTACCACCAGCCTCCCTAGACCCAGCCTCCTCCCACCACCTCCCTCCAGCCTCCCTCGCGGCTTTACCCCTGCTTTCCTCGGCCGCGTCGGCCCTGCGGGTCTGCCTGGATCTGGATCCGCCGCCTCGTCGCCGCCCCTGCCCCCCGTCTCTCCACCGCCGGCACGCGGTGGGGCCCCGCGGCCTCGTCTGCGCAGCGTCGTCGTCGGCCTCGACCCGCTGGGGACGCCCTCTCCTGCGGTTTGCGATGCGGTCAACGCCGCGCTCGGGGCATGGCGCCTTCAAGGCTGCCCACCCACCTCGTCTGCGCGTGCAGGCCCCTTCTCCGGCGCTCCGCGGCCCCTCCCCTCGGCATTAAAGGGCAAGATCTCCCGCAGATCCAACCTGCGCGTGCGCTTCTCCATCCCCAACGGCCGCATTCATGGCGCTCTGGCCGCCACGCCACCGCGCCTTCACTGCGCGTCCCGTCGCCCATCCCCTCCTTCTCCGGCGGAGGGTGGCTCGAGGGAGCCTACGGATTCTGACGGATGGACGCGCGTCCTGTCGCGCCGCGCGCAGCAGGAGCTACGCCGCTCGGCCCGGCGGGAGGAGGATTTAATGCGGCGACGGTCTCGCCCTCCTTTAAATCCACCCGCCCCGCGACCTGGCTCCTCTACCTCCAAACCAAGCTCCTCCCTGCTCAGCGCTCGACGTCGTTGCTTTCGCTGCCAGGGTCGCGACCACCTCGTCGTCGCCTGCCGTGATCCTCTTCGCTACGGGACCTGCCTTCGTTGGGGCCACCGGGCGCGCGAATGTGGGCCAAGGCCTGCCACCTCGCCGGCCCCCTCCCCTCGTCCTGCCCTGCGGCTCGCTGCGCCCTGCGCTGACTCGCCCGGTGCCATGGCGTTCGTTGGGGACGCGGCCACCCGCACGGAGGAAGACTCCTGCTTCGTCGCCACGTCGTTCGATCTTGACCGTGCGCGCCTCAACTGGGAGCACTCCGCCATCGTCGCCTGGGTTCTCTCGCCGCCATCGGGTTTGGACCGCACGGACATCGACGACGTCTTCCGCCGCAGGTTCAGGCTGCGTTCCTCGGAGCTGGCGGTGAGCACACACCACCCTGAGCCTTTCCTCATCAAGTTCTCCTCTGCGGCGATCCGGGACAAGGTGCTGCGCACCAAGCGGGCCTGCTTCAAGCTCGACGGCCTCGACGTCCACTTCCGGCCATGGAGGGCCGTCTCCCACGCCTACAACGCCAATCTCTTCCAGCGCGTGCACCTCTTCGTCGAGGGCGTGCCCCCTTTCGCGTGGCGACCGGAGATCGTCGACCAGATGTTTAGCCGCAAGTGTGCGGTGCAGCGCCTCGACGACGGCTTCACCACCATGGAGAACACGGCGGCATTCGGCCTTTGGGTATGGACGTCGGACCCGCACCGTATCCCAAAGATATTGTGGCTCACCTTCACCAACAAGGCGCCGGACGGCCTCTCCTCGCTCGTCAGCGTCGACGAGGACCGCCCTGACCAGTGGAAGCGCGGCATGACCTTCCGCGTCCTCCTCCACATCGACACCATCGAGGACTACTCCAGCGCCCCCCAGCTCGACGGAGGTGCGGCCATCTCGGACTACAGGCCGGCCTCGTACTCTCTTCCGCAGTGGTTCTACGGCAACGTTGACAGGCGGCAGGTCGACCCCGCCGGCCTCATGCCCATGCCCATCCCTCCGCTTGGGGACTTGCGACCGGCCGCGGAGGTGGAGGTGCGCCGCCTGCGGGATCGGAGCCGCGGCGCGGACGATCGTCGCCATGCCGATTATCAGGCGCCCACGCGTCGTCACGGGCACGGGGCGGCTGCTCGCTCGCGCTCCCGCCACGATCATGACTCCCATACTTCGGCGGACCGGCGATCCCGCTCTCCGGAGCCTGCGGAGCGACGCCGCAGCCGCTCGCGCCACGGGGGCGGCCGCTGCGACGACCGCGACCTTCCCTCTCGCAGGCGCGACGACGACGACGGTGAGGACCGCCTCGATCATCGGAAGGAGCAGCACAGGCGCGCCGCTGGCCACGCGTCTCTTGGCCGCAAGTCGGAAGCGCGGCGTGAGCGCCCCCGCTCACCTCGCGGTTCGCGCACCTCTAGCGGCCGCCGCCATGACATGTTGTCTCCGGCGGTGGCGTCGCTGGTCATCCGCGTCTCCCCTGCTCCCCCTCTCCAGGTGGCCTTGATGGGAGACGACACGCCTCTCTCCGAGGCGCAGGTCACTGAGAAGCTCCAGGAGCTCATGCGGGACGGCATCGCCAACCTTCGCGCCTCGCTGCTGAACATCCTGCACCCACCTGCGCCGGCAGCTCCCCCGCGCTCTTCCTTCCAGTCCACCTGCAGGAGCTGGACTGATGCGATAAGGGCTGCGTCGGCCGCCCTTCTGTCAGGTTCCTCCCGCCTGGTAATGGGGATACGCCCAAGGGGGCCCATCACCCAGCTCACTCGCCAGTTGAGAAGAGCGCAGGACAGCCCCAGTCGGCGGGCGACTGGGCCACGCGCCCTAGCGACTGAAGCTTGGAGCGACTGGATCTGCAAAAGGCCCATGAAGCGTAGCGGTCCAAATAGCCTTATACTTGTAAACCCTAGGTGGCTGCCTATATAAAGCCACCAGGGGCACCCCTTGAAGGGGGCGTCTCATCATACATGTAATCTCTCCTTAGATACAATCTCCCCCTCCGCCTCCGGCGGCTACCCCAAAGCAAGTCGCCTAACGCTGGCGACACTATGATCATAGTAGATTTCTAGCAGGACGTAGCGATTCTCCACCGAGGGGACGTGAACCTGGGTACATCGTGTGCCAATCTCGTTCCCGGAATCTCCTACGCCGCCTTGCTCCATACCTCTCATGTGCTACCCCGTAGCATCTGCCGTGGTCACAACCTCGACAGTGGCGCCCACCGTGGGGCATGCGACGCTTGGAGTGGTGATCCGGGCGGGATCCCTCGTCATCGATGATGGCCAGATCGGTTCAGCGCCGCTGGACTTCGTCGACAGCATCAACTTCGCGAAGGAACGCATCTGGGTTCTACACCGACGTCGGCCCCGCGCGCGCAGCAAGTAAGGATCAGGTAATTTTGGCCGCGTCAAGTGTGCGGCGTCTCGCGATCGGCGGCATGACGGTCCGCGCGACACATGCGGTATCCACGCAACTCTTCGCGGATCTACGTGGTCGGGAGATGCACGCAGCCGAGCTGATTCGCGGCAGCGAAAGTTGTGCTTTTCATACTGCCATGCAACCTTGATCCTTGCAATGGAAAAGGACGCGAAGAATGCAAGCTCCATACGGATGTGAATAATGGGTGTTTTCTATCCAATCCCATATCCTCCTCTCTCCCATCGATCATCATATCAGTTATTATCGTATACGCCTAATATTTTGCATGTTGCCTTTCTGTATATATACATATACATGCCGGCCTGGAAACTGAGCCATGGAGATGAACGAGTCAGCCTTCAATTTTATTTTCATGATTGCACGAGTCGACCGGGACGACATCTGCATCAGCCGCGCATGGCTCCTATTTCGCGATGGAGTACATATAAATCATATCAGATAGCTGGTACACTCGCCCAGCGGGGACCTGCCGTCGCGCACTCTCTACGCTTGGGGACTCGTCAGCCGCGGAGACGTTACTCGCGGAATCGCTAGCGCGGATCCGCAGTCGTGCACTCGCCACGCTCGTCGCCGGCTCGCCTGTCGCCTAGCGCGGAATGACCATGCTCGGGGACTCCGCCCGCCGCCGACTCGCCTAGCGCGGACTGTCCATACTCGGGGACTCCGCCCATCGCCGACTCGCCTAACGCGGACTCGCCACAACGTGTCACCGTCCGCCGCGTTGACCACTGTCCGCCGCGCCGACCAGAATCGTGTGTGTTCATGTGCTCGTGACTGTGCGAGCCGGCAACCACGTCCGTCTCGGTTGCACGCCGGTCATCTACACCATCTTCGTCCCGATCGTGGTGGACACCGCTGGATGCATGCACGCCGCCAACGACTTCGATCGATGCGCGGATTCGCCCAACGCAGACCCGCCGTCGCGCACTCGCCTGCCGCCTACTCGTCAGGCTCAGGGCCTCGTTGTTTAACAGCTAAGTTCATTTACATATTCGTATATACTGTACAAGTTTAAAACATATCCACCTGTTGGTTTGACCCACAAAGTCGATCACGCATCCGCATACAACCCTCATGGGACTACATAACTATAATTGAGATCGGCTTCGGTTTTGTCTGCCGTTTATTCGCGCACGTCGAAGTAGTGAGGCTGGGTACCAAAAGGCCAGCCTTGTCCCCGGGTTCAACGGCTGGCATCGCGTCCCTGTTACCCGGCAAGCGTTTGATGCTGAAGGTCTGCCTACTCATGAAAAGATACGCATAAACCTTTCATACTGCTAACCGATCCATTTAACAATGCGAGTTTTATCTACAAGTTTCACGTATTTACAAGTGTTCAATATATTTCATAAATACATCTTATTGTAGTTGTACTTGTTTCTCCTTCTCAGCAAAACGGCCTGGTGTCTTTCTCGCTACTCGTCACGCTCGGGGACTCAGCGCGCTCTAGACAGCGCCACTCGCCGGTCGTCCGAGCTCGCCATCCACCACGCTCGGGGACTCGGCGCGCTCCAGACAGCGCCGCTCGCCGGTCGCCCGAGCTCGCCATCCACCACGCTCGGGGACTCGGCACGCTCCAGACAGCGCCGCTCCCCGGTCGCCCGAGCTCGCCATCCGCCATGCTCGGGGACTCGGCGCGCTCCAGACAGCGCCACTCGCCGATCGCCCGAGCTCGCCACTTGCCACGCTCGGGGACTCGGCGCGCTCCAGACAGCGCCGCTCGCCGCTCGCCCGAGCTCGCCATCCGCCACGCTCGGGGACTCGGCGCGCTACAGACAGCGCCAGTCGCCCGACCTCAACACTTGGCGCGCTGCATACGGTGCTACTCGCCGGTTGCCGACCTCGCCGCTCGCCACGCTCGGGGACTCGGCGTGCTCCAGATAACGCCAGTCGCTGGTCGCCCGGGCTCGCCACTCGCCACAACGCGACTCAGTCCGCCGTGTCGACCTTGTCCACCGCGTCGACGCCGTTCGCCATGCCACCGGCTAAACGCCGCGCAACTCCGTCCGCCGTGTCAACCCATTGTCCTCTGCGTCTACTGCGCCACGGCGCGCCTCAGTCCGCCGCGTTGAGCATGACTCCGCCGCGCCAACTTCGCTCCGTGCGACCCCTTCCACAGCATCGACCCCGTGTCCGCTACGTCCACTGCGCCACGGCGCGCCCCAGTACGCCGCGTACACCATGTCCGCCGCGTCGACTTCGCCAACTCCGAGTCGCCAAAGAGAGCTCTGCGCCATGCCGCGCACCTCACCACTGGGTGTCCTCTTCCTTCGGGATGAAATTTCAATTGCCGTCATCAACCTTTGGCAGAGAAGCCCGAACTGGCTAAGTAGTGCGAGCTCCGACTTGACCACTGCGACGCTAAGGGAAGGACCTCCATTGGAGTCGCACGCTCGACTGGCCTCACGGGCCAAGATGACCGGCTCGGCTCCGCCTCCGGGCACCCATGTCCCTCTCTACCTTGGACAGAGCGACCTAAAAAGCTAAGTCCTGCGCTAGCGAGGTCGCCACAACGGCCCAACGCGTCCAGGAAAAACGCCGAGTACGGAGCCCTCCTTGGGGTCGCTAAGCGACTGGCCTCCCGGGCCACGAGATGCGACTCGCCTCCGCAATC
Source organism: Lolium rigidum (assembly GCF_022539505.1). Taxonomy (NCBI): domain Eukaryota; kingdom Viridiplantae; phylum Streptophyta; class Magnoliopsida; order Poales; family Poaceae; genus Lolium; species Lolium rigidum. The sequence goes on from NW_025901286.1 coordinate 17,901, forward strand.
ATCAGGCAAAAAAATCGCCCTCCTCTACCTTAGGCAGGTGACTTGAACGGCTAAGTACTTCGACCAGGGACCCCGCAAAACGGACCGTGGCTCGCCAAGGAAAACACGCCAAATCAAGAACCCCACGGGCCACGACGAGAGGCACGCTATAAAAAAACAGCGTCAAATAAACGCCACCCATGAGGCTGCTACTCGCGCTATATGACTACGTACTACGACTGGGGACGCCCGGCTCGGCAAGGAAAACAGTCAAGGGGTAGCCTTCATCGGGATCGCCTAAGCAACTGGGAAACACATCGACATGCATAAAATTATTTAGTCGCCACAACGACATTGCTCATTACATTTCTTACAAATTCAAGGCCCTAAGACTGGCCCATACAAAACAATTGTTTTATTTTCCTCCCGCAGGAACAGCAGCAGCAGTGGCGACCCACTCGCTATCCTTGCCATCAGCATCGCCCGCACCTTCGCCACGCTCGGGGACTGGCCGGACGCCGGTCTCCGGGATTCATCCTCGCCACGCTCGGGGACTGGCCGGACGCCGGTCTCCGGGATTCGTCCTTGCCACGCTCAGGGACTGGCCGGACGCCGGTCTTCGGGATTCGTTCTCGCCACGCTCGGGGACTGGCCGGACGCCGGTCTCCGGGATTCGTCCTCGCCGCGCTCGGGGACTGGCCGGACGACGGTCTCGGGGATTCGTCCTCGCCACGCTCGGGGACTGGCCAGACGACGGTCTCCAGGATTCGTCCTCGCCACGCTCGGTGACTGGACGGACGCCGGTCTCCGGGATCCGTCCTCGCCACGCTTGGGGACTCGCCAGTCGCCAGTCTCCCGGACTTGCCCTCGCCGTGCTCGGGGACTCGCCGGTCTCCGCGGCTCGCCACTCGCCATGCTCGGGGACTCACCGGTTGATGTTCTACGTGGCTCGACACTCGCTGCTCTCCGCAGCTCGTCACTCGCCGCACTTGCGGACTAATTTCACTTGGGTGACACGCCGAGATATCAAGGAGAATAAGACTCAAGCCGCCTTCATCGAAGCCGACTCGAGCCTCGGGGACTACACCCACTGGATACACTGAGCGTCGTTCCAGCGGCTTGACATCTCGTTGTGTTCTATCTTCATCAACAGCTCATCGTGCATTGCGACCCCAAGGTGCACCAGACACGTCTCACGTACTGCCGCCCGTCTATATCAACCACTTCACCTACATCATCGATCATCACAAAAAATTCAAGCACGAGGCTCCACATCAAGAATGCCCCGTTCACCGTTGCAGAGACAATTCATCGTTGTTTAACTGCCGGCATCTGAAGCCAACTCGAGTGCCCCACTAGTGCTCACGTGAATCAGCCAATCAAGCTTGCTAGTCGGATGGATTTTAACGGCCAGACCGTCAGTTACATGCATGAGAAGAATTCTATACTAGTCAAGACAGCTCCTGCAGACCGGTTCGATTACAACGTTTTGTCGCAATGTTCAGGTTTCTGCACTGGGCTTCTGCTTTATCTTCACGACAGAAGATTCCCCGAACTCCTCGCCTCGTATTCATCTGAATAAAAAAAGATATGCCCCAGCTCTGTTACCCGTCTCAATCTATCACATACAAAAAAACTGAATGAAGATATTAAATTAAATCCCAAATTTTGTGATCTTTTGTCTAACCAAGCTATTTTCTACTCGCACCGCATTCCATGGGCTCCTACCCCATGCCACTCTTCCACACAAGCACTCTTATGTCAGCGTTTTCAATTTCCTCATGTTGGTGAATAAGTATTGAATGTGATAACTCCTAGATGATATCATAACTAATAGTATTTGAGATGCACTCTCGTGTCCCTCTCATGAGGCGTCCGGGAGCATTCTCAGATCATCGCTTCTAGCTCCCCTCGTCATTTCGCCTGAAGGAGCCGACACGGTACAATGGCTTAGGGCTTGGGCTTGGTGCACGCGGCTGCATCTGCGGTGATGTGGCGGATGACATGCTGGCCCTCTCCGAAAAGTTTGACAGCGGATGGTGTGGAGATGGCTCACTCTCCAGGACGGGCTTCAACGTAGTTGGAGCCAACGAATGTGGCGCCCGCGGGCATCATTGCCTTGTTGAAAGTGTCATTGCTGCGAATCTCCGGCCCAAATGTTTTAGGGGAAACCCTAGATCTTAGTCTCCCCCCGATCTAACGATGGCGGCACTTTCTATGTCGTTCTCCCTCTCGGGGTATCGTTTTGAAACAAGTGATGCCTGAAGGGGTCTGCTTGTGGAGTGATGTTTCATCTACCACGTTGAAGGCATCAGGCCATGGTGCCATGGTGCAACGGGGAATTGGCGACATAGGCGGCATGGTCGACTCACATAGGGCGGAGGTGATGCCTGGCGCCACGGCAACTTCAACGAAAGGCCTAGAGAGGACTACACGGATCTCTACCTTGAAAATGCCTTGGTGGTTCGTCGGCAGTGACGGCTTTGCAGCGTCCATGAGGTGCATGCTGAGAGTTTGTTGGACAGTATGTGTGCCTCCTCTCGTCATCAATGATTCGCGCCGGTGATGCCCCCGGTACCTATGTAGTGGGGCTTTGTTTGTACTTTTAGGACATAAAGCCCTGATGGCATGTTTTTCCTCCATTAACGGGTTTGTAGGTGTTTTGTGGTGGCTTTGGATATTTTGATGTATGTTCTCATCCGAACTTTGTTAACTAAAATTTAAATAAAATAGATGCAGAGCCCGGAGGTCTCAACCTTCATTTCAAAAGAAAAAAACTAACAGTATTTCCTTCTTAATAGACACCCACCACTGAATCATGCAGTGCTTGTTACCTCCAATTTATTAACTCTGAAGTATTTGAACATATGCTGAAAGATCTTATTTGTTCACGGTAATGTTACATCAATTTATTTCCTTCGCTACAGTGGAACTTTTTGTTGAAATAAAAGTTTGCTGAATGTTAGTACTAATTAATATTTACTGTCAATTTAAATTATCTATTTTTTGGAACCCAACAAGCCAAAACAAAATCAAGCAAACAAACCACCCATCCATGAAAATTGTAAACAAACATGGATATTGCAAGCAAACTACTTACATGAAAATTTCTAGACTTTCCAAATATAAATAGGCTTACATGGGTTAAGAACTTCCATTGAATTGGTGTCAAGCACTCAAGGATATTAATTCATAAAATGTGTATCTAATCAACTTCGTATAAGACCAACAAGCTTGAAAAAGGATACTTTTTGATAGAATATCATCTAATTAAATTAGTACAAAATTTGATCCGAAATAAAGTATTCCCTCTGTCCCCTTCAATTAACACAAAGAGTATAAGAAAATCGATAGAATAAAATAGAGATTCACGATAATTAAAACAAGCTAGAGGGAATACATGTTTATGGGATTCTCAAATTAAACTGATTTACATAGCCTCTTCCACATAAATTAAAGAGACCTTTGAATTCATGAAGGTTTAGTCATAAATCTAAGCATTCAATTGTTAATGAAAACGAATGACCATTGCAAAATTTAATATCCTGATTATAAATAACCCTGCAGGGCGAAGAACTCCCATTGGATCGACAAGTAGTAAAAAGGGACTAAATAAGAAAATAAAGTAGGAGAAGGGTGATCCCAACATTAGCACTTGCAGAATATGAACACCTTTGCTAGTTAGCAGTTAACTAACCTAGGTAGTACGAGAACTCATGATGAATATAGTACCTCTGCATGTGTTTCGGAATTCATATGATTCGCACAACGTCTACCACAAAAGTGCATTTCCCCGCCAGTAATTTTTTTTCCTAATTAAGCAGACATTTAGTACAACATGGCCTTCCTCCATATGCATCCCTGCATATTTTTGAACTATTAAATTTACGGGAAAATAAATATTATGGTTCACAATAGTAAAATATAAAAAAATTATATCTTAAATCCCAAGAGGAAAACCCAATACGTCCAACCGGTAACTATCTGCTAGCAACAATACATTCGTCAGGTACAAAATTTAAAACATGATGCTACAAAATAAAAATTTCTCGGAGAAGAAAAATCCATATATTATGTTCAAATATCGTGAACTACCATAGCACTCCCTTTATAAACATAGTATCATGGTATGAACATATAATGCTAAGCACAGGGAGCTACTATGTCTTGTACCACAAGATATATGACACAAAGAAGGATGCCAAATAAATTGCTATGCAGTTATTGTATGTTTGTGGGAGCATATATACCTAGGCCACTGTCATCTCCACTATATGAAACAACAAAAGAATGTTGTGAGTCCAAAGACCCTCCACCAACTCCAGGAAAAAGAACTGCAGAGAACAAGATCGAGAAATTTAATTACTATTTCATTTAAGATCAAAAGCAGTCTTTGGAGTATAAAAATATATCAAAGGAACTTAAAATCTAGCCAGTATAATATTGTGTTCTTCTGCAAAGAAAAGAAATTAGCAATTGAGACATAGTGAGGAGGAAAGCCGAGTTGGATTTCCCATGAGATATATAAATAAATAAGTTTATTACCTGTGGAAAGGGGTGAGATAAACTTCTTCATGAGCTCATCCAGCATCCCTTGCATCCCAATTTCAGAAATAGCAACGCCACTACCATGCTTGTCCAAGGTATTTGGCATCATTATTTTTTGTTTGTTTATGTGCGCCCACTTCAGAAAATTTTCTACCTGTAATCAGCTTGTAGTTGAATTTGCACGACACGTACAGAAACAATACTTCTTGAAATACTAGAACAACGAATGGAATTTTAATTCAAAAAGTTACAGAAATCAGGAATAGCAAGATAGCTATGCAATCCATGACATCTTATTATATATACCTCATCCATGAGCACTAGTAGAAAACCTCTCATCCATCTAAGCCTTTAGTACCGGTTCCCTAACGAACCGGTACTAAAGGGGGCATTAATACCGGTTCCGTGCGTGGGACATCAATACCGGTTCGTTATGGACCTTTAATACCGGTTCGTAACACGAACCGGTATCAAAGGGTTTGGGCCCGATTTCCAGGCGGTGGTGGGGCCAGGGTTGCACCTTTAGTACCGGTTCGTGTAAGGAACCGGTACTAAAGGGTCTGTGCCCTATTTGAGCGCGCGGCAGCCCGAGCTCCCTGCATATCTCATTCTCACTTCTCCTCTCACATTTCCAAATATTTTGCACCTCTCACACTCCAATAATCTTTATTTTTCTCCACCATTTTAACAAGATTAACGGCATACATCTATCCAAGGGTTAGCAATATCATCCTTCCTTCCGGCGTTCCTAATTTAGCTCAGTTCTTTGGTAGTTTTAACTCGTACTATTTTTGTAGTGCAAGCAAGGTGTTCGATGAAATGCCTAAGTTAGTGATTTTATTTTTTTATATGCAATTTGAGCTGAAATTATGGTATGTTTTGTAGGTTTTAATTAGTATCATCCCCGTCCTTACCGCTGTCGATCGTCCCCTAGCCGGCACGGTACCACCTCGGTGAGCCCCTCTTCTTTTTTATAAAAAACAATTAGTTTTATGTGATGAACTTGAATATTAATTAAGTTGGTCACTCATATATCCATGATGTTGTGTATTTAATGATTTTTTATATACATATAAAATGCAGATGAGTCGACAATGGATGTACGGTGACCGGTGCCATCCCGAGTTCATTACTCGGCATGCATTATTTTCTCAACGTGGCTGAGGCAAACAGGCGGTCGAATGGTTTCATATATTGTCCTTGTAGTTCCTGTAAGAATATGAAGGATTACTCTACCTCGAAGACCCTTCACGTCCACCTGCTGGAGAACGGTTTCATGCCCAGCTATAATTGTTGGACCAAGCACGGAGAAAGAGGGGTTATATTGGAAGACAACGAAGAAGAAGAGGATAGTGACAACTATCCCTTATTCACTGAAGACGGTGGTAGTAGAATGGGGAAGACGAAGCTGAAGAAGAGCCCATTTTCGATGAGCCGATTTTTGATGACCCGGATGACGATTTGGGTCGGGCCATTCTTGATGCGAAGATGAACTGCGGAAATGAAAAGGAGAGGTTGAAGTTGGAGAAAATGTTAGAGGATCACAACAAACTCGTTGTACCCAAATTGCGAAAATGGTCGGAAAAAGCTGGGTACCACGCTGGAATTGCTGCAGTGGAAGGCGAGAGAATGGTACTTCGACAAGGGATTTGAAAAGTTGCTGAAAATAATAAAGAAGATGCTTCCAGGGGAAAACGTGTTGCCCTCTAGCACGTACGAAGCAAAGAAGGTTGTCTGCCCTCTAGGATTAGAGGTGCAGAAGATACATGCATGCATCAATGACTGCATCCTCTACCGCGGGGAGTACGAGAATTTGAATGCATGCCCGGTATGTAGTGCATTGAGGTATAAGATCAGGCGAGATGACCATGGCGATGTTGAGGGTGAGTCCACCCCCAGGAAGAGGGTTCCTGCGAAGGTGATGTGGTATGCTCCTATAATACCACGGTTGAAACGTTTGTTCCAGAACAAAGAGCATGCCAAGTTGTTGCGATGGCACAAAGAGGACCGTAAGAAAGATGTGATGCTTGAGACACCCCGCTGACGGGTCGCAGTGGAGAAAAATCGACAGAGAGTTCAAGTCATTTTCAGATGACGCAAGGAACTTAAGATTTGGTCTAAGTACGGATGGCTTTAATCCTTTCGGGGAGCGAGCTCCGGTCATAGCACCCGGCCGGTGACTCTATGTATCTATAACCTTCCTCCTTGGTTGTGCATGAAGCGGAAGTTCATTATGATGCCGGTGCTCATCCGGGGCCCGAAGCAACCCGGCAACGACATTGATGTGTACCGAGGCCATTGGTTGAAGAACTTTTAGAGTTGTGGCGTGACGAAGGTGTACCTGTGTGGGATGAGCACGAACAAAAGGAATTTAACCTACGAGCGTTGTTATTTGTAACCATCAATGATTGGCCTGCTCTTGGTAACATTTCAGGGCAGTCAAACAAGGGATACAATGCATGCACACACCTGTTTAGGTGAGACCGACGAGTAATTATTTGGGAAACAAGAATGTGTACACGGGGCATCGTCGATTTCTTCCAAAACAACATCAAGTAAGAAAGAGAGGAAAGCATTTCGGAGGTGAGGCAGATAACCGAACGAAGCCTACCCGCCCTCATCGGGGAAGTTATATATGATATGGTCAAGGATTTAAAAGTGATCTTTGGAAAGGGTCCCGGCGGACAATCTGTTCCGCATGATGTTGACGGACACGTACCCATGTGGAAGAAGAAGTCGATATTTTGGGAGCTACCCTACTGGAAATTATTAGAGGTTCACTCTACAATCGACGTGATGCACGTGACGAAAAATCTTTGCGTGAACCTGCTAAACTTCTTGGGCGTTTATGGGCAGACAAAAGATACACCGGATGCACGGCAGGACCAGCAAAGTATCCACGAAGGAAACAACCTGAATCCAGAGAAGTATCAAGGTCCTGCCAGCTACGCTCTTACCAAAGAGGAGAAGGAGATCTTTTTTGAAGTCCTGAGTAGCATCAAGGTCCCGTCTGGCTTCTCGTCGAATATAAAGGGAATAATAAACATGTCGGAGAAAAAGTTTCAAAACCTAAAGTCTCATGACCTGCCACGTGATTATGACACAATTACTTCCGGTTTCATTGAGGGGGCTTCTGCCGGAAAATGTTCGAGTACCCATTGTGAAGCTATGTGCGTTCCTCAATGCAATTTCTCAGAAGGTGATCAATCCACTTACTCTACAAAATTTACAGAAGGATGTGGTCCAATGTCTAGTTAGCTTCGAGTTGGTGTTCCCACCATCCTTCTTCAATATTATGACACATCTCCTAGTTCACCTGGTCGAAGAGATTGGCGTTCTCGGTCCTGTATTTCTACACAACATGTTCCCCTTTGAGAGATTCATGGGAGTCTTAAAGAAGTACGTTCATAACCGTGCTAGGCCGGAAGGAAGCATCTCCAAGGGCTATGGAACGAGAGGAGGTCATTGAGTTTTGTGTTGACTTTATTCCTGACATTAAGCCGATCGGTGTTCTCGAATCGCGCTATGAGGGGACACTTGCGTGGAAAAGGCACGCTAGGAAAGAAATCAGCAACGTGTATGGACGGACATTCTTTCACTCAAGCACACTACACGGTTCTACATAATTCCATCTTGGTGGCTCCGTACAAAGAGGAACACAAGGAGATCTTACGCTCTAAATACCCGGAGCAACGTGAAGATTGGATTGATGGAGAACACATGAAGACTTTCGGCGGTTGGTTGCAAACACGTCTCATGAATGTCACCGATGACGATCAGACTGTACTTGTTGGCCAAGCAACCATCTTCTACTATATCGACTTTTCAAGGGTACGAGATTAATGGGAACACATTTTACACTTTCGCCCAAGACAAAAAGAGCACCAACCAAAACGATGGTGTCCGCTTTGATGTAGAAGATGGCAATGGGAACAAGGTCACATATTATGGGTACATAGAGGAGATATGGGAACTTGACTATGGACCTAATTTCAAGGTCCCTTTGTTCCGGTGCAAATGGTTCAACTCTGAAAGACGGGGTACGGGTAGACCCGCGGTACGGAATGACTACGGTGGATTTCAAGAATCTAGGGTACGACACCGAACCATTCGTCCTAGCCGGTGAAGTGGCTCAGGTTTTTTATGTGAAGGATATGTCTAGCAAACCGAAAAAAAGAAAAGAAAGGCAAGAGGACACATCATACGATGAGCCAAAGCGGCACATAGTTCTTTCGAGGAAAAAGAAACATCGTGGGAGTAGAGGACAAGACGGACATGTCGAGAAGATTATAATAAGTTTGACGATATTCCACCCTTCAAGGTAAAAAATTGACCCAAGCATCATCTTAAACAATGAAGATTGTCCATGGTTGCGTCGCAGTAAGAAGAAAGGGAAACAGACGAAGAAAACTCAGAAGACTAGATGGTTGCTAAGCATCCCGACCGGCTGGTTGCTAAGCGTCGGAGGCGTACCGGTCCCTCCAGTCCCTCTAGGTGTGGCGCGCGAGATGGCCATCACGAACCACTACTACTTCGAGCTCACGCCAGAGCAGCGGAGGAATCCCCGAGTGGCATCCCGACTACAGCCCGACATGGGAAAGCTTCTTCATCAATCGGCGTGAGAGGGCGCTTGCCGAGCACGAGGAGGGCGGCCCGCCTCCTCCGAACTTCAACGAGGCCGGCCGTCGGCTGTGGTGGCGCGGCCGGACTCTCCCGGGCGTCATGGCCTACCGTGGCCCCCGCCTGCGCTACCCTCAGTCCCACCCCACGCGTGCTCACCCGCCGACGTTCGAGTACCGCGACCCCGATGCCAGCGACGATGATGACGGCGACTACGACGACTACGGTGGCGACTACTACAGGGCTAGGCACGAGTATGACTGAATGACTCCAACAGTAGAATTTGGCCATGTATCTTTAATTTTCAGTTAAGCTATGTACTTTTAATTCGAGTTCACTCGTAATAAAAATTTATTCCCGCCCTTTCTTTCCCGCCTTTTTTCGTCGTACGTGGAGGGAAAGTTTCCCGCGCGGACGGCGTCGTGGCAGGAGTAAAGAATAGAAATAGATAATATATAGAAAAGAATTAGAAAATATATAGAAAAGAAATATAAAAAAGGATATAGAAACAAATAGAAAAGAAAACAAACGAAAAAAGAAAAAGAAATAGAAAACAAATAGAAAAGAAAAGAAATAGAAAATAAAAAGAAAAGAAAAGAAACACAAAAGAAAAAAAAAAAAAACAGAAAAGAAAAGAAAGAAGAAACATAAAACAAAATAAATAGAAAAGAAATATAAAAGAAAAGAAACACAAAAGAAAGGGGAACGAAAATGAAAAGAAAAGAAATAGAAAATGAAAAGAAATAGAAAATGAAAAGAAAAGAAATAGAAAATGAAAATGAAAAGAAATAGAAAATGAAAAGAAATAGAAAATGAAAAGAAAAGAAAAGAAACACAAAATAAAAGAAAAAAGAAACAGAAAAGAAAGAAGAAAACAGTAAAAGAAAAAAAAACAGCAAAAGAAAAGAAAACAGTAAAAGAAAAAAGAAAACAAAAAAACCCCTTTAGTACCGGTTGGTATCACCAACCGGTACGAAAGGTCTTTCGTACTAAAGGCCATCCCCCCTGTTTTAACTTAGCCGCGCGACCAAAAAATCCCCAAATCCTCTTCTTTCTCCCCCGCGCGACAGCAGAGCCCCGACGCCGCCCGACGACGCCGACGCACCCACGCCGCCGACGCACCCACGCCGCCGCCGACGAAGCCGCCGCCGCAGATGCAGCCGCCACCGCCGACGCAGCCGCCGCCGCCCACAGGTACCTCCCCGGCCCTCTCCTCCTTTTTTCCGCCACCCCTCATCGCTGCCCGCAAGGTGTTCGACGGCGAGCCCGTACAGCGCCCGAGCGTGTGTAGGGGTCGTTGGGCCGGAGCCCGTACAGCGCCGCGTGTTCTCGCCCGGCTGGGTGTTCTCGCCGAGCCCGTACAGCGCCGCGTCGCCGGGGAGGCCGGTGGTGAGCTCGAGGTACTGGTCCTTGAAGACGAGCGGCGCGTGGCTGGTGCCGGGTGGATTTGCGGTGCATGGCGAACCAGAACGGGTCGCGGCCGTAGGTGAAGACCAGGTCCTCGCCGGCGTACTCGGCGGCGGTGAAGGGCGGGTCGGGGCAGGTCGGGGCGAGCGGCGGGGATGGCTCGCGCGGGAGCAGGTCGTAGGGCACCTCCCACCTCTGCGGGATGAGCTCGGCTACGGACACTGGCTCTCTCAACGCCCGCACGGTCCCGTCAGGCAGCACGATCTTGCCGCTGCCGCATGCCGACACGAAGTTGCCCATGGCGACGGCAGCTTTGCAGATTGTGGAATGCTCTTGGCCGAGGAAGATTGGGACTTAGGACGATGGGGGTATAAAAATGCTGGCGGTTGCAAGGTTTTGTTTTGCCACACACGAGCTTTTGCCGCTCTAAACTTTAGCATTTTGCTTGTTGCTTCGCTTTTATTTTTGCCCTTCCGTCCGCGAAAGCAAAATGTCAATTTTTAGAGTGGCGAAAGTAATATGGACAAAGGAAGAATGCCTATTAACTATAGAGCGGCGGGGATGACATTACGAGATGAGCTTGCGTTGCATTGTTCTCGCAAGAGTGAATTTGGTACACTCGTGACTGAAATAATGCACTATTTCATCGAAGCAAGAACACATTGCAATCTCAACTCTGAACTTGGGTGCCATTTTTGTGTCCGTAGTTACATGTGAACTCGCAAAGACTTCGGGATTAGCTGGCCAGAGCAAAGTGTTCTATTTGTTGGCATGGATTGGAATTGATAGTTCTTGAACTACTATTTGTTGGCATATGTGTTTGTATTTCACATGATTATGCTATTAATTGCTTTCTTCATTTTGCAGTGACATTGAGTATGGAGGACGGCACCTTCGTCCGAGATGAGGAGGGGGAAGAAGCGGTGCAGAAATTGATCTATGAGAGTGCCCGTGGTCCGGAACCCGACGATGGAGATGACAACGAGTACCAAGACTTTCTGAATGATTTTGGCGAGGGACTTGAGTCTGAACAAGTTAGAAAAGACAATGAAGTGTCCATCACAAACTCCGGCGAGGTGTATATCTATGTATCAATTAGTCTGTGTTCATCCCTAGATGCATTCATTTATTTGTATTGCACTTATTAACGAATAATTTTTTCTTTTAGCCTTCTGGATCATCGAGCAAGTCTGTTAGAACAAAACGAGGCCCGACGCGGGTGCTAAAGTGCGAGGGTAGGTTAGCCCTCACGGCATTCAAGGATAATGGTGAACCAGTTCATCCCAAGGAGTTTTGCCGCAAATTTACAAGTCAATCCGGAGTTATTGTTAGGGACCATGTACCGATCAGCATTCAAGAGTGGCATAAGCCGAAGAACCCGGAGAGTGGTGCTAGTTATGTCAACGACACGATGAAAAAATTTCTTTGGGACACGCTACTGACAAAGTTCAGCCTACCGGAAGACATGACGGAAGGCCAGAAGAATAAAGTCAAGAAATGGACATTGAAGAAGATGGCCATACAATTCCAGAGCTTCAAGAAAAATTTATGGGACAAATATAAGAATGAAGATCCAGTATTCGATGATAATCTAGTGAAGATAAAAGATCACTGGGCCGCATTTAAGGAGTATAAGCAATCGTCTACTTTTGTGTCCCGATCGAAGAAAAATACCGAAAATGCTGCAAAGAAGAAACTTCCGCATCATTTGGGGTCAGGTGGCTACAAGAGTGCCATTCCGAAGTGGACAGCGTTTGAGAATAAGCTGATTGATCATGGAATCACTCCACAGACATGGGACTGGCCCGAACGGTCCAAGTTACGGTTGTTCGCTCATGGGGCAGGGTTGGACCCAAAGACGGGGCTGATCGTTGCGAAGGGAAAATGGAAGGAAAAAATTGAGGCAATTGTACCGAAGCTTGTAGATGCAATTGAAAAGGTCGGAAAGGGAGAGTACATTCCCGATCGAGAGAATGACGAGCTGACGCTCGCTACGGGGAACCACTGAACATGTTGGACGGAGTACGAGCTCGCCCAGGTCTCACCATGAAGGAAGCGTGGCCGGACAGCGCCGACACTTATAGAAGCCGTTCGCGAAAGAAGAAGAAGGACGCCGACATTGTAACGGAATTGTTAACTAGGGTGGAGGCTCTTGAGAGAAATCAGAGGGCACCTGATCAGCCGCTATTTCTACAGGATCCACAAGGCGATGCTGCCCCATCTCAGCGAAGAAGCAGTGTCGGTTCCTCACATCTTGACGGGTGTGGAGGAAGCTACCCCGTGGATTACGTCACGGAGAAGACAGATTGCGAGCTACATATGTTATTCAGGACCTCGTCTGTTAAGGTGGCGGTCGGCTATGTGTACCCAAGTGAAGATGGAGCAATGCACCATCATATGCCCATTCCACCTGGCTGTGTTCGTGTCGGGGTGGATGAAGTGGTTTCGGGTTTTGAAACAGTGGAGCTTGATATTCCTCGAGGTGAAGATGAGAGGACAGCTGGCCGATGTCAAGCACGGTTTCGCCCTATGGCCGAAGAAGTACGTCGTCCTTTTGCAAAGGCCACCGACTCCTACACATGAGCGAGCAAATGCCATCGACTCCTCCTGGTGGCGAGTCCTGGTGAGCAGCCAAGTCCACACCTACCGAGAGGGACCCCGGCGTGAGTCCACCATCTCGAGATCCTCCGCGTAAGACAGCGTCCGTTAAGCGGAACGGTGCGCCGCCTAGGAAGAAAGCTAGAAAGGAGAAACAACTGCCGCCCTGCGAGAAGTTACCTTGGGAAAAAACTCCGAGAGGAAAACGCGGAGGCCGTTCGGGCCGAGGTGAAGAAATTTTTGCACCGAAAGTGCCGGAGATACCTTTCGAGAAGACACTAGATCGGGTGAAAGTTGTGCGTACCGTTGACAATCTATATGACCCTGTACCATCGCCGCCATCGACTATGCGCGTTCTATTGAAAGGTCGTATGACAAGATGATCGAGGCGACACAACCCGTTAAATCGGGTATCAGGGAGATAAAAGGGATACACCAAGTCTACCAGCTCGGACAACAACCCGTTCAATCGGTCGACCCTCTCAAGGTGTTTGACGGGAAGACCGTTCAAAGTTCTCGACAAGACGCAAGCTGATTACGCCTTCGCTGAACGAGCATATCAATTTGTTCAAGGGAAAGATTTGGTCGAGAATATCAGGAAGGTACCAACGTGTATGCGTAACTTTCATTCGTGGTACCTTAATGCCTCAAAGGAAGGGATCGAGACTATCATGGTGCGAGTTAGGGAAGAGCACTACTTCCGGGAAGTACTTGTGTGAACGTTGACTTCGCCGAACTCTTTCAGTTATACAATCTCCGGGCCCTCGACAAATCAATCATCAGTTGCTATTGTACGTAAGTGATTTATTTATTTAATTTGAGAAGTCTTTAGCTCAGCTCGTTCATTGTCCGCAGATTATAATCTTTTGTGCGCTATATTATGCAGATCGAAGATGCTCGAATGCAAAAGGGACGAAATCACGAGACATTGGGTTCATTGACCCGCACACAATGCATGTCAAAACCATAGAGAATCCCCTCTATAACAAGGATACACCGCAGACTTTGCTAAGGTTTTTGAAGCGACAACGTGACAAAAAGCTAATAATTTGGCCTTACAACTTCGAGTGAGTCTTCTGTCTTATAACACATTATATTTTGCTCACCGTATGTCAAAATTTTAACTAATGACTTATATATATGACACTACATATTGAAACGTAAGTAGGTTTCACTTTATTCTTCTCGTCATCAATATGCAAATTGGAGAAGTTGAAGTCTTTGACTCACTAAGCAAAAAATCGGAACTATACTTGTCTTGTTATTTAATGGTCAAAAGGTAATTTTAATTTTATCGGTTTGTTTCGTTAATTTCCTGCTATGAACTAATTGATAACTCTTTTATGCATTTTGTTTTGTCGGGCAGCGTGTGGGAAACTTTCATCAAGGAAGATAAGTCCCATGAATGGCCACCGAAGCTGCGATGGAAGGCGAAAGTAAGTAGTACTACCTAGGTCCACACACCTTTAATTATCATACTTGACTATTGTTTGATTGAATTATATTCTTGTAAAGAAATGCCCGCAACAACCACAAGGGACCGATCTCTGTGGATTCTTCGTTTGCGAGTACATCCGCAGAATTGTCAGCGAGAGAACGAATAATGAAAGAAATAAAGAGGTACAAAAACAATCTTCACAAATTTGTTTTCTTATCATAAGTTGTGCTGAGTTTCAGTAATAGTTGATTCATGTATTCATTTGTATCTTATTCTTTTATAGTTGGCAAGAAAGCGGAACAAGCTCCCAATCGATGGCCGCTTCATAGCAATAGGCGAGGAATTGGCGGGATTTTTCCTTCGGGACGTCATACCACCATTCGCAGAGTACCACTATGAATGAAGATGTACATGTTACATATATAGTTTACTCGAAGAGTACCACTATGCTACATGTAATAGACATATATAGAGTACGCCTCGGAGAGTACCACTATGCATGAAGATCGATCTTCATGCATAGTGCTACTTAATTTGCGATCTTATGCAATTACATGTGTGTTATATTATATGCGCCAACTTGCTATGCATCATCTTGATCTTCATGTACTACCTAAACCCAAACGCGTTTCTGGTGCATCGACGCGATATGAAACAAACCGATATCCCTAAACCCCTCCAAAAACCCTAAAAATCCAATTCTCTGCCGCGGCAGAGATTTGGGCAAATTCCCTGCCGCGGGTGGGAACCTTTGGTACCGGTTCGTATAACCAACCGGTACCAAAGCTCCTTGGCCCTGAGCTCTCCTGGTCGCCCACGTGGAGGCCCCTTTTATACCGGTTCGTAAGCAACCGGTACGAAAGGGGGCCTTTAGTGCCGGATAATTAGTACCGGTTGCTCAACCGGTACTAATGCCCCTATGGAACCGGTACGGATGAGCGTTTTTCTACTAGTG